>NW_012321001.1:0-1668 GCF_000151885.1 Dipodomys ordii
CCAGTACTAGAACTGAATCATGCCTGATGTCCTAGCTTCTGTATGTATGCTACACTCTGCCATTCGAATCACAGCCTGCTTTCTGCTTTACTGAGTAACTGAAGGTAAGAGCCTTTTTCTCAAGTTGACTTTGAACTCATATCTCTGGTTCTGAGTAGCTAGTTTTACATGGGTGAGCTTCAGTTCCTAGCGTTTCAGTATTACGTTTACAAGCTACATGCTCACACATTTCTTGCATTCAAAAATCTCACTTTCCAGGCTATCTGACAAGATGTGAAGAAATATAGTTGAGTGGATGTTACCAAATGGGCTTCTAGGCCATTAACATCATTCTGATCGGTAACTTACCCTTCAGTCAGTGAGTACATTTTTCCCCTTTCACTCTGCTTTTTAAACTGGAACTCAGAGAAATGTTTTTGATACATCTTTCAAATATTATCTCCCAAACAGGATATATTATTTGAATGTATTTGATAATATTTCAGATGGGATGGTCTTGTGTGTCTGTATGTCTGTGGGCAGAGGCTGGCCAGCTGGGCTTCAGGCAAAGAGCTGATGCTTCCGGTCTGCTGGTTCCAGAGAGCAAGGTTTTCTTCCTAGCCAAGCTTTCAGTTGAGATCCTTTCATCTTAGACTGCTAATTAGCTAGGATAATAAGCATAAACCACCACCAACTGGCATGTTTTAGGAGTATTAGTTGCTTTTTATTCAAATTTTTATTTCCTGGAAGGTTGATCAAGGCATCCTGGTTGTATCTCATGAGAAGGTGATTTGTATATACTCTGCCTCTGCAATTTCTTAAATTCATTTCCTCAGTACTAGATAAATTAATTTGATCTAAAGCCAATAGCGTTTTCCTTCTGATATTTTAGGTAGATTATTTAAATCTCTTATCCTTTGCTTTGACAAAGCAATCAGGATGTTTCTGTAAAACCCTACTTCTTGACAGTATTATAGTTAGAAGGTATCATGTGCAAACTTTCATAGAGTCTCTGCTTTTTTAAATATGCTTTTATTGTAAAAATACTGTACAGAGAGGTTACAGTTACATAAGCAAGGTAATGAGTATATTTCCTATCAAGTATAGTTACCTCCTCCTTTGTTTTTCCCCTATCATCCCTTCCCTCTCACCTCCAGAACTACACTCCTTCACCTCCCCCCTCCCTGCCTAAATTATCAAGTTCACTTTTCAACATAGTGTCTTGTATATCTCATTGTTACAATGGGTCAACCTGTATCTCTAGTTAACATTTGGTTTGTTCCCTTCCCCTCCCAAAGCTAGAAAATGTATATACAAGATAAAGGATACCAACCTCAAATATAGTGAAAACAGGGGTTACACCGTGGGGGAGGAACATACAAAGAGACAAAAAAATTGCATAACTTATGTTAAAATATTGGGTGCAAGAATGATGATTTTTGAATTAATTTGCTAAATATTCTATAGTTTTTAATCATTAAGGCTTATTAAGTCAAAGTGGGTTTAAAAATATTCAGATAGTGAACTTTCTCTTTCAATTTCATTGAAGAGTTGGAGCGTATTGGTGTGAGCTCTGCTTTGAGGCCATGTAGATTCTGCTGTAATCTTCTGGTCTGGGCTTTTCTTAGTTGGGAGTCTCTTTATGCTGTTTCTATTTCATGCTTCATATGACCTGTTAAGTTGGTTTTA
>NW_012321002.1:0-1668 GCF_000151885.1 Dipodomys ordii
CAGCAGTGATCCTTGCGGGAACACAGCTGGTACACAGCAGTGGACACAGCTGGGGACACATCGAAACACAGTTGGTGGACAGAGTGTGGGACAAAGCGAGACACAGCGTGGACAATAGCTGGACACAGCGGGGTACACAGCGGGACAGAGCTGGAATACAGCGGGAACACAGTGGGATACAGCGGGTCACAGCAGAGAAACAGCGGGACACAGCGGGGGACACAGCGAGCACACAGCGGGACACAGCGGGGGACAAAGCGAGGACACAGCGGGACACAGCGGGGGAAACAGCAGGGGAGAGCGGAGACAGAGAGGGGCCACAGTGGGACACAGCAGTGACACAGCTGGACACAGCTGGGTACACAGCGGGACACAGCGGGGACACAGCGGGGGACACAGCGGGACACAGCGGGACACAGTGGGGGACACACCGAGGACACAGCGGGACACAACGGGGGACACAGCGAGGATACAGCGGGACACAGCGGGGGACACAGCGGTACACAGCGGGGACACAGCAGTGGACACAGCCGGACACAGCGGGGGACACAGCGGGACACAGCGGGGGACACAGCGGAACACAGTGGGGGACAGAGCGTGGGACAAAGCGAGACACAGAGGGGACAAAGATGGACACAGCGGGGTACACAGCGGGACACAGTTGGGACACAGCGGGAACACAGTGGGACACAGTGTGTCACAGCAGGGAAACAGCGGGACACAGCGGGACACAGTGGGGGACACAGCGGGACACAGCGGGACACAGTGGGGGAAACAGCGGAGGACAGCGGAGACAGAGAGGGGCCACAGTGTGACACAGCGGTGACACAGCGGGACACAGCGGGGGACACAGTGGGACACAGCGGGACACACATGGGACACAGTGGGGACACAGCGGGACACAGCGGGGGACACAGCGAGGACACATTGGGACACAGGGGGGACAGAGCGAGACTCAGCGGGGGACACAGCAGTACACAGCGGGACACAGCGGGACACAGCGGGGACACAGCAGGGACACAACGGGGGACACAGCGGGGACACAGCAGGACAAAGCGGGGGACACATTGGGACACAGCAGGGACAGAGCAGGGGACACAGCGGGACACAGAGGGACACAGCGGAGGACAAAGCGGGATACAGCGGGACACAGCGGGGACACAGTGGGACACAGCAGGGGACACAGCGGGACACAGCGGGGGACAAAGCCAGGGACACAGCGGGACAAATCGGGGGACACAGCGGGGACACAGCGGGACACAGCGGGACACAACAGGACACAGCGAGAACTCAGCGAGGGACACAGCGGGGACACAGCGGGACAAAGGGAGGGTCATTGGGGACACAGCGGGGGACAACGGGGACACAGCGGGACAGAGCATGGACACAGCGGGGGACACAGCGGGACACAGCGGCACACAACGGGGACACAACTTGGGACAGCAGGGACACAGCGGGACACAGGGGGGACACAGCAGCAGACACAGCGGGGGACACATCGGGACAGCGCAGGACATAGCGGGACACTGGGGGACACAGCGAAACACAGCGGGGACACAGCAGAAACAGCGGGACACAGCACAGACACACCGGAGAACAGCGGGGACACAGTCCGGACACAGCAGGGGACACAGTGAGACAAAGTGGGGGACACAGAGGGGGACACAG
>NW_012321004.1:0-1668 GCF_000151885.1 Dipodomys ordii
TATCACAGCTGTGTTCCCGCTGTGTCCCGCTGTGTCCTCGCTGGGTCCCCCGTTGTGTCCCGCTGTGTCCCCCGCTGTGTCTCTGCTGTGTCCCCGCTGTGTTCCGGTGTGTCCCGCTGTGTACTGCTGTGCCCCGCTGAGTCCGGCTGTGTCCCCGCTGTGTCCCAATGTGTCCTCGCTATGTCCCCCGCTGTGTCCCGCTGTGTCCTCCCTGTGTCCCCCGCTGTGTCCCGCTGTGTCCCTCTGTGTCCCCCGCTGTGTCCCCCGCTATGTCTCGCTGTGTCCCCCGCTGTGTCCCATTGTGTCCTTGCTGTGTCCCCCGTTCTGTGCCGCTGTGTCCTCGCTGTGTCCCCGACTGTTTCCCGCTGTGTCCCCATTGTGTCCCCCGCTGTGTCGCGCTGTGACCCGCTGTGTCCCCCGCTGTGTCCGCTGCTGTGTCCTGCTGTGTCCCCCGCTTTGTCACCAATGTGTCCCGCTGTGTCCTCGCTGTGTCCCGCTGTGTCTTGCTGTGCCCCCACTCTGTCCCGTTGTGTCCACAGCTGGGTACCACGCTGTGTAAACCTGTGTCCCCGCTGTATCGACTCTGTGTCCTGCTGGGTACCGTTGTGTCCTCGCTGTGTTCCCCGCTGTGTCCCTCTGTGTCCCCAGCTGTGTCCTCCGCTGTGTCCCGCTGTGTCCTCGCTGGGTCCCCCGCTGTGTCCCGCTGTGTCCCACGCTGTGTTTCGCTGTGTCCCACACTCTGTCCCCCACTGTGTCCCGCTGTGTCCCCCGCTGTTTCGCATTGTATCCCCCACTGTGTCCCGCTGTGTCCCCGCAGGTTCACCTCTGTTTCCCGCTGTGTCCCGATGTGTTCCGTGGTGTCCTCGCTATGTCCCCCTGCTGTGTCCCGTTGTGTCCCGCTGTGTCCCACACTGTGTCCCGCTGTGTCCCCCACTGTTTCCCGCTGTGTCCCCGCAGGCTCACCTCTGTTTCCCGCTGTGTCCCTTTGTGTGCCGCTGTGTCCTCGCTGTGTCCCCGCTGTGTCCCGCTGTGTCCGTCTATGTCCCCGCAGATTCACCTCTGTTTCCCGCTGTGTCCCGTTGTGTGCCGCTGTTTCCTCGCTGAGTCCTCTACTGTCTCCCACTCTGTCCCCCGCTGTGTCTCACGCTTTGTCCCCGCTGTGTCCCACTGTGTACGGCTGTGTCCGGCTGTGCCCCCACTGTGTCCCGTTGTGTCCACAGCTGTGTTCCACGCTGTGTACCACGCTGTGTAACGCTGTGTCCCCGCTGTATCGACGCTGTGTTCCCCGCTGTGTCCCGCTGTGTCCTCACTGTGTTCCTCGCTGTGTCCCGCTGTGTCCACCGCTGTGTCCCCAGCTGTGTCCTCGCTGTGTCCCTGCTGTGTCCTGCTGTGTCCTCACTGGGACCACCACTGTGTGTCACTGTGTCCACCGCTGTGTCCCGTTGTGTCCAGCTGTGTCCCGCTTTGTCCCCGCTGTGTCCCGCTGTGTTCCGCTGTGTCCCCACTGTGTGCCTGCTGTGTCCCGCTGTGTCTCCCGCTTTGTCCCGCTGTGTCCCACTGTGTCCCCGCTGTGTGCCCGCTCTGTCCCGCTGTGTACCCCGCTGTGTCCAGCTGTGTCACCGCTGTGTCTCGCTGTGGCCACTCTCTGTCTCCGCTGTCCCCCGCTGT
>NW_012321005.1:0-1668 GCF_000151885.1 Dipodomys ordii
AATCCGGTAGCCTCCAGGAAGAAATAATCAAATGTAGAAACCCAGATAAAAGATCTTTTTAGGGTAAAGAGTCTAGTGAGGGTTTAGTGATGTAAGATTATTATTAGCTACCAGGCCCTCTCACTTATAGGAGAAGTTTTTATTCAGTAAAAGCCTCCAAGAATCGAGAGAACAGGACAGAATCATATCTCCCTACAAGAAGGAAATTGTTTTTGCTATTGCATATAATATCTAGAGATTCTTCCTGCAGCAAACAAAGGTGATGAGAAAGGTGCACTTAGGAACCTCGAACGTGTGTTTTGTGGCGCACTAGGCATAGGCCTGGATGCCAGAAAGCACAGCATACAGTTACATTAAGAATGGGTATTAGCTGGCACTGCTGGCTCACACCTGTACTCCTAGCTACTCAGGAGGTTGAGACATGAGGATCATGGTTCTAAGCCAGACTGGGCAGGAAACTCCATGACATTCCCATCCGCAACACGTCGGCTGGCGGTCGAAACCCTGCCCTCCCCCCTCCCCGTCGTCATGGCTATGACAGAGGAAAAGGAAATGATGATAATAATGAATCATAACAACCTATATGTATGTGTATGTCAGAACTCTCACTCCCCACTGCCGGGTAGGTGAGGAGTGACTGACTGAGTGAGTGACTGACCCGACCCGTGTTTTGCCCCTCCCGCCGCCCCATCCACCTTGTCGACGGCGAACGCGCGCCATCTAGTGGTGGTTTTGTGAGTTGCAGTTTTCTCTCATGAAATGCATGGGGGAAAAAAAGAACAAACAAACCACGCACTGACTGACTGAGAAAACCGGCCCAGGCTGGCTGGCCCCGAGAGAGACTGCCTTCTTTTCAGAGAAGGGGTGGGGTGGGGATGATGACGTGCCTCGTTGGAGTATGGGGCCCATGCATAGGCAGGCAGGCAGGCAGGCAGGCTCGGAGTGGGACCGGTGTGTGTTGGAGCGCCAGTACAGTAGCTCAAGCCCCAGGATTGACTGGCAAGTCGAGAGGAAAAGGAGGGAGGGAGTGCGGGCGGGCGGGCGGGCGGGAGAGGGAGAGAGAATTCAAACGAGAGAGAGAGAGAGAGAGAGACAGACAGGCAGAGACAAAGAGAGACACAGAGAGAGAAATAGAGAAACAGAAACAGAGAGACAAGAGACAGAGACGTGGTGAATTGGTCCGTCTGGACTACATACATGCTCTGTCGCGTCCGATCTTTGAGTTTCCTCAAAGATGCACGCACGCACACACACAGATACACTGAGATGCCCTCTGACCCCTCTTCTCTCCTCTCCAATTCCCCCGACCCCTCCCCCCTCCACCCCCCGTCAGGCACCAGAAATGAGATCCCTCCCCTTCGCCTATTGCGTCAATTACAAACAAAAGGCAGCGTGAGATTCAAGCAAATTTGTTTTATTTTGTTCCGAGGGTAGGGTTGTGGATTTTGGTGCGGGGGTGGGGGTCGGAGGTCGTGGTCGTGGTCGAGTAATCCCCTGCGGGGGTGGGGGGGGTGAGGTGGACGGTTACGCCACCTGCATGGATGGCTCGCGTTCCCCTCTGGCTGTCTGGTTGCCGCTGAGTGCTTCAGATATCACCATCCGGTCAGGAAGCAGGGGCTGGAAGATAAAGAGATATTAAAGAGATAATTAGGAGCAGGACTCCAGGGA
>NW_012321006.1:0-1667 GCF_000151885.1 Dipodomys ordii
TCACGTCTCCTGTTTCTTCTGTTTCTCCTGCTTCTGCTTCTCCTGCTTCTCCTACTTCTCGTGCTGCTTCTCCTTCGGCGTCTCTTTCTGCTTCTGCTTATCCTTTTGCTTCTCCTACTCCTAATCCTTTTCTTTCGCCTTCTCCGCCTTCTTCTTCTGCTTCTCCTGCTGCTTCTGCTTCTGCTTATTCTACTATATCTGTTTCTTCTTCTTCAGATTGTGCTTCTTCTGTTTCTCCTTCTGCTTCAAATTCTGCTTCTGCTTCTTCGGCTTCTCCTGTTTCTTCTGCTTCTGCTTCTCCTGCGTCTTCTGCTTCTCCTGCTTCTCTTTCTGCTTCTGCTTATCCTTCTGTTTCTCCTACTCCTAATCCTTCTCTTTCTCCTTCTCCTTCTGCTTCTTCTGCTTCTCCTGCTGCTTCTTCTTCTGCTTCTTCTGCTTTTTCTGTTTCTTATTCTTCTGCTTCAGCTTCTGCTTCTTCTTCTTCTCCTTCCGCTTCTGTTTCTCCTTCTGCTTCTGCTCTTCTCCTTCTTCTGCTTCTGCTTCTCCTGATTCTTCTTCTTCTGCTTCTCCTACTTTTCCTTCCGCTTCTCCGTCCCATTCTCCTTCTCCTTCAATTTCTCCTTCTTGTGCTTCTCATTCTGCTTCTGCTTCTGCTTCTCCTGCTTCTGCTTCTTCTGTTTCTCCTTCTGCTTCTCTTTCTGCTTCTAATTCTGCTTCTGCTCCTCCTACTCCTAATCCTTCTCTTTCTCCTTCTTCTTCTTCTGCTTCTCGTTCTACTTCTGCTTCTTCTGCGTGTTCTGTTTCTTCTACTTCTGCTTTTCCAGCTTCTCTTGCTTCTGCTTCTCATTCTGCTTCAGGTTCTCCTTCTGGTTCTTGGGCTTCTTCTGTTTCTTCTGCTTCTCCTTCTCCTGCTACTGCATCTTCTGCTGCTTCTCTTTCTGCTTCTCCTTCTCCTTCTGCTTCTGCTTTTCCTTCTGCTCCTTCTCCCTTCTTCTGTTTCTTCTTCTTCTTCTTCTACTGATTCTCCCGCTTCTGCTTCTTCTGCTTCTCCTGCTTGTCCTTCTCGTTCTGCTTCTCCTTCTCCTTCTTCTGCTTCTCTTTCTGCTTCTTCTTCTGCTTCTTCTGATTCTCCAACTTCTCCTTCTTATTCTCCTTCTGTTTCTGCTTCTCTTTCTGCTTCTGCATCTCCTTCTGCTTCACCTTCTGCTGCTCCTTCTCCTTCTTCTGTGTCTCCCTCTGCTTCTGCTTCTTATGCTTCTTCTTTTTCTTCTGCTTCTCCTGCTTCTGCTTCTTATGCTTCTACTGCTTCTTCTTCTGCTTCTGCTTCTTCTGCTTCTACTTCTCTTTCTGCTTCTGCTTCTCCTACTTCTTTTTCTGCTTCTTCTGCTGCTTCTCCTTCTGCTGCTTCTTCTACTTCTTCTTCTGCTTCTCATTTGCTTTTCCTTCTGCTTCTGCTTCTTCTGTTTCTCCTGCCTGAATTTCTGGTTCTACTTCTTCTGCTGCTTCTCCTTCTGCTTCTGCTTCTACTTCTGCTTCTGTTTCTGCTTCTTCTGCTTCTTCTCTTTCGGCTTCTCCTGCTTCTGCTTCTTGTGCTTCTCCTGCTTCTCTTTCTCCTTCTCATTCCGCTTCTGCTTCTCCTTCTGCTTCTCCTCCTTCTCTTCTCCTGA
>NW_012321007.1:0-1667 GCF_000151885.1 Dipodomys ordii
TCCCCTCCTTCTCATTCTGCTTCTCCTTCTGCATCTACTTCTAATCCTTGTCCTTCTCCTGTTTCTTCTGCTTGTTCTTCTCCTGTTTCTTCATTTCCTGCTTCTCCTTCTGCTGCTCTTTCTTTTTCTCCTGCCGCTTTTCCTTCTACTGCTTCTCTTTCTGCTTCTACTCCTGTTTCTCCTTCTCCTTCTCCTTCTAAATCTTCTGCTTTTCCTTCTGCTTCTCCTTCTGCTTCTGAATCTTCTGCTTCTTCTGATACTGCCTCTGCTTCTTCTGTTTCTTCTGCTTCTCCTTCTGCTTTTGCTTCTCTTTCTGCTTCTGCTTCTCCTTCTGCTTCTCCAGATTCTGCTTCTTCTGCTTCTCCTGCTTCTCCTTCTGCTTCAGGTTCTGCTTTTGCTTTTTCGGCTTCTTCTGCTGCTGCTTCTTCTGCTGCTGCTTCTTCTGCTTCTCCTGCTTCTCTTTCTGCTTTTCCTTCTGTTTCTGCTTCTCCTTCTGCTTCTGCTTCTTCCCCTTCTTCTGTTTCTTCTGCTTCGGCTTCTCCAGCTTCTGCTTCTCCTGCTTCTCGTTCTGCTTCTCGTTCTGCTTCTCTTTCTGCTTCTCTTTCTCCTTCTCCTTGTCCTTCTCCTTCTTCTGCTTCTTCTTCTTCTTCTGCTTCTCTTTCTGCTTCTGCTTCTGCTTCAATTTCTCCTTCTGCTTCTCATTCTGCCTCTGCGCCTTCTGTTTCTTCTGCTTCTCCTGCTTCTTCTTCTCCTGCTACTCCTACTTCTCGTGCTGCTTCTCCTTCTGCGTCTCTTTCTGGTTCTGCTTATCCTTTTGCTTCTCCTACTCCTATTCCTTCTCTTTCGCCTTCTCCTTCTTCTTCTTCTGCTTCTCCTGGTGCTTCTGCTTCTGCTTATTCTACTATTTCTGTTTCTTCTGCTTCTGCTTCACATTGTGCTTCTTCTGTTTCTCCTTCTGCTTCAGATTCTAATTCTGCTTCTTCGGCTTCTCCTGTTTCTTCTGCTTCTTGTTCTCCTGCTTCTTCAGCTTCTCCTGCTGCTCTTTCTGCTTCTCCTTCTGCTTCTTCTTTTCCTTCTGCTTCTGCTTCTGCTCTTCTCCTTCTTCTGTTTCTTTTGCTTCTGTTACTTCTTCTTCTTCTTCTTCTTCTTCTTCTTCTTCTTCTTCTTCTTCTTCTTCTTCTTCTTCTTCTTCTTCTTCTGTTTCTTCTGATTCTACTTCTGCTTCTCCTTCTTCTACTTCTCTTTCTGTTTCTACTTCTGCTTCTTCTGATTCTCCTGCTTCTCCTTTTTTTCTCCTTCTGTTTCTGCTTCTCCTTCTGCTGCTCCTTCTCCTTCTCCTTCTTCTGCTTCTCCCAGTGCTTCTGCTTCTGCTTCTTTTGCTTATTCTTTTTCTTCGGCTTCTGCTTCTCCTGCTTCTGCTTCTTCTGCTTCTACTGCTTCTCCTTATGCTTCTCCTTATGCTTCTCCTTATGCTTCTCCTTATGCTTCTCCTTATGCTTCTTCTTCTTCTTCTTCTTCTTCTTCTTCTTCTTCTTCTTCTTCTTCTTCTTCTTCTTCTTCTTCTTCTTCTTCTTCTTCTTCTTCTTCTTCTTCTTCTGCTTCTTCTTCTTCTTCTTCTTCTTGTTCTTCTTCTTCTTCTTCTTCTTCTCTTTCTTCTGCTTATGCTT
>NW_012321008.1:0-1667 GCF_000151885.1 Dipodomys ordii
TCTGCATCTGCTTCTCCTGCTCCTGCTTCATATGCATCTACTGCATCATCTTCTGCATCTGCGTCTTCTGCTTCTTCTGCATGTACTTCTCTTTCAGCTTCTGCTACTCCTGCTTGTTAATCCTCTTCTTAAAAAGCTTCTCCTTCTGCTGCTTCTTCTACATCTCCATAAGCTTCTCTTATCAAATCTCTTTCTGCTTCTGCTTCTTCTGTTTCTCCTGCCAGAATTTCTGGTTCTACTTGTTCTGCTGCTTCTCCTTCTGCTTCAGCATCTACATATGATTCTGTTTCTGCTTCTTCTGCTTCTTCTCTTTTGGCTTCTCCTGCTTCTGCATCTTGTGCTTCTCCCGCTTCTCATTCTGCTTCTCATTCCGCTTCTGCTTCTCTTTCTGCTTCTGCTTCTCCTCCTTCTCCTTCTCCTACTTCTGCTTCTCCTTCATCTTCTGCTTCTTCTGCTTCTCCTGCTTCTCGTTCTGCATCTCCTTCTGCTTGTGCTTGTCCTTATGCTCTATATTCTGCTTCTGCTTCTCCTTCTGCTTCTGCCTCTGTTTCTCCTTCTCCTTCTCGTTCTCCTGCTTTTCCTTCTGCTTCTGCTGTAACTGCTACAGCTTCTAAATCATAAGTTTCTTTTGCTTCTCCTTCTACTTTTGATTCTCTTTCTGCTTCTGCTTCTCCTTCAGCTTGTCATTCTTCTTCTCCAGATTCTGCATCATCCGCTTACTCCTACTCCTAATCCTTCTCATTCTCCTTGTTCTTCTTCAGCTTCTCGTTCTTCTTCAGCTTCTTCTGCATGTTCTGTTTCTTCTGCTTCTACTTTTCCAGCTTCTGCAGCTTCTGCTTCTCCTTCTGCTTCAGGTTCTCCTTCTGCTTCTTGGGCTTCTTCTGTTTCTTCTGCTTCTGCTTCTCCTGCTACTGCTTCTTCTGCTTCTTCTGCTTCTCTTTTGCTTCTCCTTCTGCTTCTGCTTCTCCTTCTGCTCCTTCTCTTTCTTCTGTTTCTTCTTCTTCTTCTTCTTCTTCTTCTTCTAATCCTCCCGCTTCTGCTTCTTCTGCTTCTCCTGCTTGTCCTTCTCCTTCTGCTTCTCCTTCTCCTTCTTCTCCTTCTCTTTCTGCTTCTGCTTCTTCTTATTCTCCAACTTCTCCTTCTTCTTCTCCCTCTGTTTCTGCTTCTCTTTCTGCTTCTGCATCTCCTTCTGCTTCACCTTCTTCTGCTCTTTCTCCTTCTTTTGTTTCTCCCTCTGCTTCTGCTTCTTATGCTTCTTCTTTATCTTCTGCTTCTGCTTCTCCTGCTTCTGCTTCTTGTGCTTCTACTGCTTCTTCTTCTGCTTCTGTTTCTTCTGCTTCTACTTCTCTTTCTGCTTCTGCTTCTCCTGCTTGTTTTTCTGCTTCTTCTGCTGCTTCTCCTTCTGCTGCTTCTTCTACTTCTTCTACTGCTTCTCTTTTTGCTTCTCCTTCTGCTTCTGCTTCTGCTTCTTCTGTTTCTCCTGCCTGAATTTCTGGTTCTACTTCTTCTGCTGCTTCTCCGTCTGCTTCTGCTTCTCCTTCTGCTAATGTTTCTGCTTCTTCTGCTTCTTCTCTTTCGGATTCTCCTGCTTCTGCTTCTTGTGCTTCTCCTGCTTCTCTTTCTGCTTCTCATTCCGCTTCTGCTTCTCCTTCTGCTTCTGCTTCTCC
>NW_012321009.1:0-1667 GCF_000151885.1 Dipodomys ordii
TCTTTTTTTTTTTTGTGCGTTCGATCGTCGTGCATTATGTGTGTGCGTGCTCTCTGTCAGTCAGTCAGTCAGAGCATGGCTAGCGCTCTACCGAGCGACACACACCACCCCTTCCGGCTAATTAATTTTGGTTAGGTGGGGGGGATGAATCGCAGGCAGGGCCTCATGCAAGCAAGGCAATCACTCTACCAGTGACCCACCCATCCAGCCCATTCAATCGAGAGATGTATGAATCAGTCTTTCATCCACACATACAAGGGTTGGTTCTTTCTTTCTTTCTTTCTTTCTTTCTTTCTTTCTTTCTTTCTTTCTTTCTTTCTTTCTTTCTTTCTTTCTTTCTTTCTTTCTTTCTTTCTTTCTTTCTTTCTTTTTTGGTGGTCCTGGAGCTTGAACTCATGGCCTGGGCACTGTCCTTCAGCCTCTCTGTGCTCAAAGTTAGCACAGTGCCACTTCTGGATTTTTTTGTTTATGTGGTACTGAGGAATCGAACCCAGGGCTTCATGCGTGCTATGCAAGCACTCTACCACCAAGCCACATTCCCAGCCACTGATTCTGTCTTTTAATCTTGTGAATAGGCCAATATGAATATGAGTGTGCAAATATGACCTTAAATTCCTGCATCCAGTTTATTTATTTTTTATTTAGTTTTTTTTGACATATTTCTGGAAAAGAAGATGCTGGATCCTTTAGCACTTGTATGTTTGATTTTCTTTCCTTCTTCCTTCCTTCTTTCCTTCCTTCCTTCATTTCATTTTCTTTCTTTCTCTTTTCTTCTTTTTTCTCTCTCTCTCTCTCTTTATTTCTTTCTTCTTTCTTTCTCTCTTTCTCTATTTCACTCTTTCTTTCTTTCTTTCTTTCTTTCTTTCTTTCTTTCTTTCTTTCTTTCTTTCTTTCTTTCTTTCTTTTGTGAGGAACTGCCATACTGTTTTCCACATTGATGCATCATTTTACATTCCTAATGCTTATCTTCATTTTCTACTTTTTACAGCAGTTTCTAAGGGGTATGAAATGGTATCTCATTGTGGTTTTGAATGGAATATTCCTAGTGATTAGTGATGCTGAGCATTTTTTAAAGTACTATTAGGCCACTGGTCTTTCTTCTTTGATTATTTTTAAGTTATAATTAATTTATTTTGTTACAAAATATATTACTGCCCTTTCCCCAAACCACTTTTTTTTAATTTAATTTAATTTAATTTGTGAACATACTGTACAGAGGAGTTACAATTACATGGGCAGGATAATGCGAACATTTCCTACCAAGCATTGCAGCCTCCTCCTTTGTTTACCCTTCACATCCCTTCCCAGCCTCCCCCCTCCCCCAATCCCAATCCTTCTCCTTCCCCCCTAATCCCTCCCCCCCACACCGACGTTGTAAAGCTCGTTTTGGACATGACAACTTGAACTTCTCATTGTTGCAAAAGGTCCACCTGCATCCTTAAACAACTGGTTTTTCCCCATCTCCTCCACAAGTTGTACTGACCACAAATATAGTGAAAGCAGGGGTTATATTGTGGGGGAGGGACATACAAAACAACAAAGAGATAATCTTATAAATGCGTTAGAAACACATGCATGAAAGAAAAAAAATTAAAATACATATCTAAGGGTTCATTTTCCTGACATCACATTATCTGACCTTTTCCGCTTGACTCATATATCTATGA
>NW_012321010.1:0-1667 GCF_000151885.1 Dipodomys ordii
GATGGAGAAGCAGAAAGAGAAGCAGAAATAGAAGAAGAAGAAGAAGGAGTAATGTTGGAGAATCAGAAGAAGCAGAAGCAGAAAGAGAAGCAGAAGAAGGAGAAGGAGAAGCAGAAGGAGAAGGACAAGCAGGAGAAGCAGAAGAAGCAGAAGCGGGAGAAGCAGAAGAAGAAGAAGAAGAAGAAGAAACAGAAGAAGGAGAAGGAGCAGAAGGAGAAGCAGAAGCAGAAGGAGAAGCAGAAAGAGAAGCAGAAGAAGCAGAAGAAGCAGTAGCAGGTGAAGCAGAAGCAGAAGAAACAGAAGAAGCCGAAGAATCAGAAGGAGAACCTGAAGCAGAAGAAGCAGAAGCAGAAATAGAAGCAAAAGCAGAAGGAGAAGCAGAAGAAACAGAAGAACCAGAGGCAGTATCAGAAGAAGCAGAAGATTCAGAAGCAGAAGGAGAAGCAGAAGGAAAAGCAGAAGAACTAGAAGGAGAAGGAGAAACAGGAGTAGAAGCAGAAAGAGAAGCAGAAGAAGGAGCAGTAGAAGGAAAAGCGGCAGGAGAAACAGAAAGAGCAGCAGAAGGAGAAGCAGGAAATGCAGAAACAGGAGAAGAACAAGCAGAAGAAACAGGAGAAGGACAAGAAGCAGAAGCAGAAGGAGAAGCAGAAAGAGAAGGAGGGGAAGCAGAAGAAGCAGAAGCAGGAGAAGCAGAAACATAAGAATCCGAAGAAGCAGAAGCAGAACCTGAAGCAGAAGGAGAAGCAGGAGAAGCAGAAGAATCAGAATCTGGAAAAGCAGAATGAGAAGCAGAAGGAGAAGCAGAAGCAGAAAGAGAATCAAAAGCAGAAGGAGAAGCAGAAGAAACAGAAGAAGTAGAAGCAGTAGCAGTTGTAGCAGAAACAGAAGGAAAAGCAGAAGAACGAGAAGGAGAAGGAGAAACAGAAGGAGAAGCAGAAAGAGAAGCAGGTAAAGCAGAAGAAGAAGAAGCAGAAGGAGAATCAGAAGGAGAAGCAGAAGAAGGAAAAGGAGAAGCAGAAGCAGAAGAAGATGCAGAAGGAGAAGCAGAAGAAGCAGAAGCAGAAGGAGAATCAGGAAAAGCAGAAGAAGCAGAAGCAAAAGGAGAAGCAAAAGAAGGAGAAGGAGAAGCAGAGGCAGAAGAAGAAGCATAAGGACAAGCACAAGCAGAAGGAGATGCAGAAGGAGAAGAAGGAGAAGCAGAAGAAGCAGAAGCTGAAGGAGAAACAGAAGTAGGAGAAGGAGAAGGAGGAGAAACAGAAGCAGAAGGAGAAGCAGAAGCAGAAGGAGAAGCAGCAGAAGAAGTAGAACCAGAAATTCAGGCAGCAGAAACAGAACAAGCAGAAGCAGAAGGAGAAGCCAAAAGAGAAGCAGAAGGGGAAGTAGAAAAAACAGCAGAAGAAGCAGAAAAACAAGCAGGAGAAGCAGAAGCAGGAAGAGAATTAGACGCAGAAGAAGCAGAAGAAGAAGAAGAAGAAGAAGCAGTAGAAGCATAAGAAGCAGAAGCAGGAGAAGCAGAACCAGAAGAAAAAGAAGAAGCATAAGAAGCAGAAGCAGAGGGAGAAACAGAAGAAGGAGAAGGAGCAGCCGAAGGTGAAGCAGAAGGAGATGCAGAAGGAGAAAGAGAAGCAGAAACAGAAGAAGAAGAAGAAGGAGAAGTTGGAGAATCA
>NW_012321011.1:0-1667 GCF_000151885.1 Dipodomys ordii
AAGGAGAAGGTAAGGGCCAGCAGAATCAATAGGAGAAGCAGAAGCTGAAGTATCTGTTAGTAGAAGAAGCTTAATTTTTAAGAAGAAGCAGTTACAGAAGGAAAACCGGAAAGAGATTCTTGAGATAGCAGAAGAAGCAGCAGCAGTAGAAGCAGTATTTTTATGAAGCTGAAAGATGCAGAAGCAGATCCTGAAGCAGAAGGAGAAGCAGGAGAAGGTAGAAGAAGCAGAATCTGGAGAAGCAGAAGGAGAAGCAGTAGCAGTATAGTGAAGGAAAAGCATAAGGAGAAGCAGAAGAAACAGAAGATGCAGAGGCAGTAGCAGAAGAAGCAGAAGATGCAGAAGCCGAAGGAGAAGCAGAAGGAAAAGCAGAAGAACGAGAAGGAGAATGAGAAGGAGAAACAGAAGGAGAAGCAGAAAGAGAATCAGAAGAAGGAGCAGGAGAAGGAAAAGCAGCAGGAGAAGCAGAAAGAGCAGCAGAAGGAGAATCAGGAGATGCAGAAACAGGAGAAGCAGAAGCAGAAGAAATAGGAGAAGGACAAGAAGCAGAAGCAGAAGGAGAAGCAGAAACAGAAGGAGAAGCAGAAAGAGAAGGAGAGGAAGCAGAAGAAGCAGAAGCAGGAGAAGCAGAAGCATAAGAATCCGAAGAAGCAGAAGCAGAACCTGAAGCAGAAGGAGATGCAGGAGAAGCAGAAGAAGCAGAATCTGGAGAAGCAGAATGAGAAGCAGAAGGAGAAGCAGAAGCAGAAAGAGAATCAAAAGCAGAAGGAGAAGCAGAAGAAACAGAAGCAGTAGAATCACTAGCAGTTGTAGCAGAAGCAGAAGGAAAAGCAGAAGAACAAGAAGGAGAAGGAGAAAGAGAAGGAGAAGCAGAAGGAGAAGCAGAAAGAGAAGCAGGTAAAGCAGAATAAGAAGGAGCAGAAGGAGAATCAGAAGGAGAAGCAGAAGAAGGAGAAGGAGAAGCAGAAGAAGATGCAGAAGGAGAAGCAGGAGAAGCAGAAGAAGCAGAAGCAGAAGGAGAAGGACAAGCAGAAGAAGCATAAGCAAAAGGAGAAGCAAAAGAAGGAGAAGGAGAAGCAGAAGCAGAATAAGGACAAGCACAAGCAGAAGGAGATGCAGAAGGAGAAGCAGGAGAAGCAGAATAAGCAGAATCTGAAGTAGAAGAAAGAAAAAAAGCAGAAGAAACAGAAGAGGAAGCAGCAGGAGAAGCAGAAGCAGAAGAAGGAGAAGGAGAAAGAGAAGGATTTGGAGTAGAAGAAACAGAAGTATAAGCAGAAGCAGAAAGAGAAGGAGAAGGAGAAGCAGGAGAAGCAGAAGCAGGAGAAGGAGAAGCAGAATGAAGAGCAGAAGAAGGAGAAATTGAAACAGAAGAAGATGCAGAAGGAGAAGCAGAAGCAGAAGGAGAAGCAGAAGAAGGAGGAGAAGGAGAAGCAGAAGGAAAAACATAAAGAGAAACAGAAGGAGAAGAAGGAGAAGCAGAAGCGGAAGAAGCAGAAGTAGAAGAAATAGAAGAAGGAGAAGAAGCAGAAGGAGAAGCAGAAACAGAAAGAGATGCAGAAATAGAAGCAGAAGAAGCTGAAGAAGCAGAAGAAGAACCTGAAGCCGAAGGAGAAGCAGAAGAAGCAGAATCTGGAGAAGAAGAAGGAGAACCAGAAGGAGAAGCAGAA
>NW_012321012.1:0-1666 GCF_000151885.1 Dipodomys ordii
TTCTTTTGCTTCTAGTGATTCTCCTTCTCCTTCTCCTTCTCCATCTTCTTCTTCTTCTTCTTCTTCTTCTTCTTCTTCTTCTTCTTCTTCTTCTTCTTCTTCTTCTTCTTCTTCTTCTTCTTCTTCCTCTTCTCTTTCTTCTGCTTCTTTTTTCCTGCTTCTTCTGCTTCTACTGCTTCTCTTTCTGCTTCTCATTCTGCTTCTGCTTCTCCTTCTGCTTCTCCTATTGCTTCTGCTGCTCTTCCTTCTCCTTCTCCTACTTCTACTTCTTCTTCTGCGTCTGCTTCTTCTGCTTCTCCAGCTTCTCCTTCTGCATCTTCTTCTGCTCCTTCTCCTTCTTCTGTTTCTTCTTCTTCTTCTTCTGCTTCTCCCGCTTATGCTTCTTCTGCTTCTCCTTCCTTACCTCTGCTTCTGCTTCTCCTTCTCCTTCTTCTGCTTCTCTTTCTGCTTCTGCTTCTTCTGATTCTCCAACTAATCCTTCTTCTTCTCCTTCTGTTTCTGCTTCTGTTTCTGCTTCTCCATCTCCTTCTGCTTCACCTTCTGCTGCTCCTTCTCCTTCTTCTGTTTCTCCCTCTGCTTCTGCTTCTGCTTCTTATGCTTCTTCTTGTTCTTCTGCTTCTCCTGCTTCTGCTTCTTATGCTTCTACTGCTTCTTCTTCTGCTTCTGCTTCTTCTGCTTCTATTTCTCTTTCTGCTTCTGCTTCTCCTGCTTGTTTTTCTGCTTCTTCTGCTGCTTCTCATTCTGCTGCTTCTTCTACTTCTCCTTCTGCTGCTTCTTCTACTTCTACTTCTGCTTCTCTTTTTGCTTCTCTTTCTGCTTATGCTTCTTCTGTTTCTCCTGCCTGAATTTCTGGTTCTACTTCTTCTGCTGCTTCTACTTCTGCTTCTGCTTCTACTTCTGCTTCTGTTTCTGCTTCTTCTGCTTCTTCTCTTTCGGCTTCTACTGCTTCTGCTTCTTGTGCTTCTCCTGCTTCTCTTTCTCCTTCTCATTCCGCTTCGGCTTCTCCTTCTGCTTCTGCTTCTCCTCCTTCTCATTCTCCTACTTCTGCTTCTCCTTCAGCTTCTGCTTCTTCTGCTTCTCCTGCTTCTCCTTCTGCATCTCCTTCTGCTTGTGCTTGTCTTTATGCTTCTTCTTCTGCTTCTGCTTCTCCTTCTCCTTCTTTTGCTTCTCCTTTTGCTTCTGCTTTTCCTACTTCTCCTTCTGCTTCTGCTTCTTCTGCTTCTCTTGCTTCTCCTTCTGCATCTTCTTCTGCTTCTGCCTCTCCTTCTCCTTCTTCTGCGTATCCTTCTGATTCTCCTTCTGCTTCTTCTTCTTCTGCTTTACTTGCTTCTCATTCTGCTTCTCCTTCTGTTTCTCCTTCTCCTTCTAGTTCTTCTGCTTTTCCTTTGGCTTCTCCTTCTGTTTCTGCTACAACTGCTACTGCTTCTACTTCTTCTGTTTCTTCTGCTTCTCCTTCTGCTTTTGATTCTCTTTCTGCTTCTGCTTCTCCTTCAGCTTGTCATTCTGCTTCTCCAGATTCTGCTTCTTCTGCTTCTCCTGCTTCTCTTTCTGTTTCAGGTTCTGCTTCTGCTTCTTCGGATTCTTATGCTTCTGCTTCTCCTGCTTCTGCTTCTTCTGCTTCCCTTCCTTCTCTATCTGCTTCTCCTTCTGTTTCTGCTTCTCCTCT
>NW_012321013.1:0-1666 GCF_000151885.1 Dipodomys ordii
GCTGCTTTCATTCTCCTTCTCTACTTCTATCTCTGCGTCTGCTCTCTGCTTCTCCAGCTTCTCTTCTGCATCTCTCTTCTCATCTGCTGCTCTCTGCTTCTGCTTCTCACTGCTCTCTGCTTCTCTTCTGATTGTCGTTCTGCTCTGCTTCTGTTTTTCATTCTTCTCGTCTTCTGCTTTTCCTTCTGCTCTGCTGCAACTGCTACTGCTTCTGCTTCTTCTGTTTCTTCAGCTTCTCCTGCTGCTTTTGATTCTCTTTCTGCTTCTGCTTCTCCTTCAGCTTCTCATTCTCCTTCTCCAGATTCTGCTACTTCTGCTTCTCATGCTTCCCATTCTGCTTCAGGTTCTGCTTCTGCTTCTTCGGATTCTTATTCTTCTGCTTCTCCTGCTCTGCTTCTTCTGCTTCCCCTCCTTCTCTTTCTGCTTCTCCTTCTGTTTCTGCTTCTCCTTCTGCTTCTGCTTCTTGTCCTTCTCCTATTTCTTCTGCTTCTGCTTCTCTTGTTTCTGCATCTCCTGCTTCTCCTTCTGCTGCTCTTTCTGCTTCTCCTGCTGCTTTTCCTTCTACTGCTTCTTCTTCTGCTTCTCTTTCTGCTTCTCCTTCTGTTTCTCCTTCTCCTTCTCCTTTCGTTCTTCTGCTTTTACTTCTGCTTCTCCTTCTGCTTCTGCATCTTCTGCTTCTTCTGCTACTGCCTCTGCTTCTTCTGTTTCTTCTGCTTCTCCTTCTGCTTCTCCTTCTGCTTTTGCTTTTCTTACTGCTTCTGCTTCTCCTTCTGCTTCTCCAGATTCTGCTTCTTCTGCTTCTCCTGCTTCTTCTTCTGCTTCAGGTTCTGCTTCTGCTACTTCGGCTTCTTCTGCTTCTGCTTCTCCTGCTGCTGTTTCTTCTGCTTCTCCTGCTTCTCTTTCTGCTTTTCCTTCTGTTTCTGCTTCTTCTTCTGCTTCTGCTTCTTCTCCTTCTGTTTCTTCTGCTTCTGCTTCTCCTGCTTCTGCTTCTCCTGCTTCTCGTTCTGCTTCTCTTTCTGCTTCTCTTTCTCCTTCTCCTTCTTCTGCTTCTCCTTCTGCTTCTCCTTCTGCTTCTGCTTCAATTTCTCCTTCTGCTGCTCATTCTGCTTCTGCGTCTTCTGTTTCTTCTGCTTCTCCTGCTTCTGCTTCTCCTGCTTCTCCTACTTCTCGTGCTGCTCTTTCTGCTTCTGCTTATCCTTTTGCTTCTCCTACTCCTAATCCTTCTCTTTCGCCTTCTCCGTCTTCTTCTTCTGCTTCTCCTGCTGCTTCTGCTTCTGCTTATTCTACTATTCCTGTTTCTTCTGCTTCTGCTTCAGATTGTGCCTCTTCTGTTTCTCCTGCTTCAGATTCTGCTTCTGCTTCTTCGGCTTCTCCTGTTTCTTCTGCTTCTGCTTCTTCTGCTAATCCTGCTTCTCTTTCTGCTTCTCCTCTGCCTCTGCTTCTCCTTCTGCTTCTGCTTCTGCTCTTCTCTTTCTTCTGTTTTTTTGCTTCTGTTTCTTCTTCTTCTTCTTCTTCTTCTTCTTCTTCTTCTTCTTCTTCTTCTTCTTCTTCTTCTTCTTCTTCTTCTTCTTCTTCTTCTTCTTCTTCTTCTTCTTCTTCTTCTTTTGTTTCTTCTGATAACATACTTCTGCTTCTCCTTCTTCTCCTCTTTCTGCTTCTACTTCTG
>NW_012321014.1:0-1666 GCF_000151885.1 Dipodomys ordii
TCACTGTGTTCCGCTGTGTCCCCCACTGTGTCCCGCTGTGTCCCGCTGTGTCCCCCGCTGTGTCCCGCTGTGTCCCCCGCTGTGTCCCGCTGTGTCCTCGCTGTGTCCCACTCTGTCTCCCCCTTGTCCCCCGCTGTGTCCTCGCTGTGTCCCGCTGTGTCCTCGCTGTGTCCCACGCTGTGTTCCTCTGTGTCCTCGCTGTGTCCCCCGATGTGTCCCGTTGTGTCCCCAGCTGTGTACCCCGCTGTGTCCCGCTGTGTACCCACTGCATCGACGCTGTGTCCCGCTGGGTCCCGCTGTGCCCTCGCTGTGTCCACAGCTGTGTCCCGCTGTGTCCCCGCTGTGTCCCGTTGTTTCCCCTGCTGTGTCTCGCTGTGTCCTCGCTGTGTCCCCTGCTGTGTCTCTCTGTGTCCCCGCTGTGTCCCCCGCTGTGTCCCACTGTTTCCCCCTCTGTGTCCCGCTGAGTGCCGCTGTTTCCCCCTCTGTGTCCCTGCTCTATCCCGCTGTGTCCGCCTCTGTGTCCACGCTGTGTCCCCGCTGTGTCCCGCTGTGTCCCCCTTGTCTCCCGGTGTGTCCTTGCTGTCTCCTGCTGTGTCCCCCGCTGTGTCCCGCTGTTTCCCGCTATGTCCCGCTGTGTCCCTGCTGTGTCCCCCACTGTGACACCGCTGTGTCCCCGTTGCGTCCCCCGCTGTGTCCCGCTGTGTCCCCCGCTGTTTCCCGCTGTGTACCTGCTGTGTCCCTCTGTGTCACGCTGTGTTCCCGCTTTGTTCCCCGCTGTGTCCCTGCTGTGTCCCCGCTGTGTCCTCGCTGTGTCCCACTGTGTCCTCGCTGTGTCCCCTCTGTCCCCCGCTGTGTCCCACTGTGTCCCTCTGTGTTCTCCGCTGTGTCGCTCTGGGTCCCCCGCTGTGGCCCCGCTGTGTCCTGCTGTGTCCCCGCTGTGTCCCGCTGTGTCACCGCAGTATACCCGCTGTGTCCCGCTGAGTCCCTGCTGTGTCCCGCTGTGTCCAGCTGTGTCCCCCGCTGTATGCCCGCTGTGTCCCCGCTGTGTCAAGCTGTGTCATCGCTGTGTCCCCCGCTGTCTCCCGCTCTGTCCCCCGCTGTGTCTCATGCTTTGTCTCCGCTGTGTCCCACTGTGTCCTGCTGTGTCCCGCTGTGTCCCCCACTGTGACCCTTTGTGTCCCCACCTGTGTACCCCGCTGTGTAACGCTGTGTCCCCGCTGTATCGACGATGTGTCCCGCTGGGTCCCGCTGGGCCCTCACTGTGTGCCCAATTGTGTCCCAATGTGTCCCCCGCTGTGTACCCCGCTGTGTCCTGCTGTGTCCCCCGCTGTGTCCCGTTGTGTCCTGCTGTGTCCCCCGCTGTGTCCCTGCTCTGTCCCTGCTGTGTCCCTGCTGTGTCCCCGCTGTGTCCCTCTGAGTCCCGCTGTGTCCCGCTGTGTACTGCTGTGTCCCCCGCTGAGTCCCGCTGTGTCCCAGCTGTGTCCCGCTGTGTTCCATCTGTGTTCCCCGTTGTGTCCCGCTGTGTCCCCCGCTGTGTCCCGCTGTGTACCCCGCTATGGCCCGCTGTGTCCACTGCAGTGTCCCCGCTGTGTCCCTCTGTTTCCAGCTGTGTCCCGCTGTGTCCTCACTGTGTCCCACACTGTGGTCCGCTGTGTCCCCCGCTGTG
>NW_012321015.1:0-1666 GCF_000151885.1 Dipodomys ordii
TCTTCTTCTTCTTCTTCTTCTTCTTCTTCTTCTTCTTCTTCTTCTTCTTCTTCTTCTTCTCTTTCTTCTGCTTCTTCTTTTCCTGCTTCTTCTGCTTCTACTGCTTCACTTTCTTCTTCTCATTCTGCTTCTGCTTCTCCTTCTGCTTCTCCTATTGCTTCTGCGGCTCTTCCTTCTCCTTCTCCTACTTCTACTTCTCTTTCTGCTTCTGCTTCTTCTGCTTCTCCTGCTTCTCCTTCTGCATCTTCTTCTGCTTGTGCTTTTCCTTCTGCATCTTCTTCTGCTTCTGCTTCTCCTTCTGCTTCTTCTGCTTCTCCTTCTGCTTCTGCTTCTGTTTTTCCTTCTCCTTCTCGTTCTTCTGCTTTTCCTTCTGCTTCTCCTTCTGATTCTCCTGCAACTGCTACTGCTTCTGCTTCTTCTGTATCTTCTGCTTCTCCTTCTGCTTTTGATTCTCTTTCCGCTTCTGCTTCTCCTTCACCTTCTCATTCTGCTTCTCCAGATTCTGCTTCTTCTGCTTCTCCTGCTTCTCCTTCTTCTTCAGGTTCTGCTTCTGCTTCTTCGGATTCTTCTGCTTCTGCTTCTCCTGCTTCTGCTTCTTCTGCTTCCCCTCCTTCTCTTTCTGCTTTTCCTTCTGTTTTTGCTTCTCCTTCTGCTTCTTGTCCTTCTCGTGTTTCTTCTGCTTCTACTTCTCCTGTTTCTGCATCTCCTGCTTCTCCTTCTGCTGCTCTTTCTGCTTCTCCTGCTGCTTTTCCTTCTCCTGCTCCTTCTTCTGCTTCTCCTTCTGCTTCTCCTTCTGTTTCTCCTTCTCCTTCTCCTTCTAGTTCTTCTGCTTTTCCTTTCGCTTCTCCTTATGCTTCTGTATCTTCTGCTTCTTCTGCTACTGCCTCAGCTTCTTCTGCTTCTCCTTCTGCTTGTCCTTCTGCTTTTGCTTCTCTTTCTGCTTCTGCTTCTCCTTCTCCTTCTCCAGATTCTGCTTCTTCTGCTTCTCCTGCTTCTCCTTCTGCTTCAGGTCCTGCTTCTGCTTCTTTGGCTTCTTCTGCTTCTGCTTCTCTTGCTGCTGCTTCTTCTGCTTCTCCTGCTTCTCTTTCTGCTTTTCCTTCTGTTTCTGCTTCTTTTTCTGCTTCTGCTTCTTCTCCTTCTTCTGTTTCTTCTGCTTTTGCTTCTCCTGCTTCCGCTTCTCCTGCTTCTCGTTATGCTCCTGCTTCTCGTTATGCTTATCTTTCTGCTTCTCCTGCTCCTGCTTCTCCTTCTGCTTCTGCTTCTCCTTCTGCTTCTGCTTCTGCTTCAATTTCTCCTTCTGCTTCTGCGTCTTCTGTTTCTTCTGCTTCTCCTGCTTCTGCTTCTCCTGCTTTTCCTAATTCTCGTGCTGCTTCTCCTTCTGCATCTCTTTCTGTTTCTGCTTATCCTTTTGCTTCTCCTACACATAATACTTCTCTTTCACCTTCACCTCCTTCTTCTTCTTCTGCTTCACCTGATGCTTCTGCTTCAGCTTATTCTACTATTTCTGTATCTTCTGCTTCTGCTTCAAATTGTGCTTCTTCTGTATCTACTTCTGCTTCAGATTCTGCTTCTGCTTCTTCGGCTTCTCCTGTTTCATCTGCTTCAGCTTCTCCTGAATCATCTGCTTCTCATGATTAAAAAAAAAAATTACTCAATCAGCAAAAAA
>NW_012321016.1:0-1666 GCF_000151885.1 Dipodomys ordii
TCAAGTTCATTTCCAACATAGTGGTTTAGTGCATGTCACTGCTGAAATTAATTCACCCATTGTACCCACTGTTTCTGTGGGAAGCTCATCTCTGTAGGGAAGGTTGTACACTTTGTACATCACATCGGCCAGAGTATAGTTACACAATTATACTTAAACTACACAGAGGACTGCAAAAATTTAATTATCATCTATGCACTCAAAACATTCTAATGCAATAGAAGAGGGGAGGAATAAGCTAGGGATCAGTATAGTCACTATTGCAAAGTAAGTGTTGCTATGTCAGCCTGATAAAATACTAAGTGTAAGACAATAAAAATGAACAGTTATTGTTCAGAGAGAGTAGGACAGAGAGTAGGAAAGGCAGGAAAGAAACTAGAGAAATGGTAGAAGACTGTGGTTCCTTCTTGAAATCTTTAACTTTCCTATGAATTGATTCTAGATTCCTAGAATGAGAAGCATTATGGTAAGTTGTGAAGAGTCTCCTGTTCAAGGTAAAATAGCATATTGCCTGATCCTCTCCACCATTCTCTCCCTCCACCCTCATCTCGCCCCCCCCCCGCCTTCGGGCTTCCCTGGAGTCCTGCTCCTAATTATCTCTTTAATATCTCTTTATCTTCCAGCCCCTGCTTCCTGACCGGATGGTGATATCTGAAGCACTCAGCGGCAACCAGACAGCCAGAGGGGAACGCGAGCCATCCATGCAGGAGGCGTAACCGTCCATCCTCACCCCCCCCCCGCAGGCGATTACTCGACCACGACCACGACCTCTGACCCCCCGCCCCCGCACCAAATTCCACAACCCTACCCTCGGAACAAAATAAAACAAATTTGCTTGAATCTCACGCTGCCTTTTGTTTGTAATTGACGCAATAGGCGAAGGGGAGGGATCTCATTTCTGGTGCCTGACGGGGGTGGAGGGGGGAGGGGGCGGGGGAATTGGAGAGGAGAGAAGAGGGGGCAGAGGGCATCTCAGTGTATCTGTGTGTGTGCGTGCGTGCATCTTTGAGGAAACTCAAAGATCGGACGCGACAGAGCATGTATGTAGTCCAGCTGGACCAATTCACCACGTCTCTGTCTCTTGACTCTCTGTTTCTGTTTCTCTATTTCTCTCTCAGTGTCTCTCTTTGTCTCTGTCTGTCTGTCTGTCTGTCTGTCTGTCTCTCTCTCTCTCTCTCTCTCTCGTTTGAATTCACTCTCCCGCCTGCCCGCCCGCCCGCACTCCCTCCCTCCTTTTCCTCTCCACTTGCCAGTCAATCCTGGGGCTTGAGCTACTGTACTGGCGCTCCAACACACAACGGTCCCACTCCGAGCCTGCCTGCCTGCCTGCCTGCCTATGCATGGGCCCCATACTCCAACGAGGCACATCATCATCCCCACCCCACCCCTTCTCTGAAAAGAAGGCAGTCTCTCTCGGGGCCAGCCAGCCTGGGCCGGTTTTCTCAGTCAGTCAGTGCGTGGTTTGTTTGTTCTTTTTTTTCCCGCATGCATTTCATGAGAGAAAACTGCAATTCACAAAACCACCACTAGATGGCGCGAGTTAGCCGTCGACAAGGTGGATGGGGCGGCGGGAGGGGCAAAACACGGGTCGGGTCAGTCACTCACTCAGTCAGTCAGTCCTCACCTACCCGGCAGTGGGGAGTGAGAGTTCTGATATATCATATAC
>NW_012321017.1:0-1666 GCF_000151885.1 Dipodomys ordii
TCTTATGCTTCTCCTGCTTCTTCTTCTCTTTCTGCTTCTGCTTCTCCTGCTTGTTTTTCTGATTCTTGTGCTGCTTCTCCTTCTGCTGCTTCTTCTACATCTCCTTCTGCTTCTCTTTTTGCTTCTCCTTCTGCTTCTGCTTCTCCTTCTGCTTCTGCTCTTCTTCTTCTGTTTTTTTGCTTCTGTTTCTTCTTCAGTTTCTTCTGATTCTACTTCTGCTTCTCCTTCTTCTCCTCTTTCTGCTTCTACTTCTGCTTCTTCTGATTCTCCTGCTTCTACTTCTTGTTCTCCTTCTGTTTCTGCCTCTCTTTCTGCTTCTGCTTCTCCTTCTGCTGCTCCTTCTCCTTCTTCTTCTTCTGCTTCTCCTGCTGCTTCTTCTTCTGCTTCTTCTTCTTTTTCTGTTTCTTCTTCTTCTTCTTCAGCTTCTGCTTCTTCTGCTTCTCCTTTTGCTTCTGCTTCTCCGTCTGTTTCTGCTTCTGCTCTTCTCCTTCTTCTCTTTCTTCTGCTTCTGCTTCTCTTGCTTCTTCTTCTTCTGCTTCTCCTACTTCTCTTTCTGCTTCTCCGTCTCATTCTCCTTCTCCTTCAATTTCTCCTTCTTGTGCTTCTCTTTCTGCTTCTGCTTCTCCTGCTTCTCCTTCTTCTGTTACTCCTTCTGCTTCTCCTTTTGCTTCTCTTTCTGCTTCTGATTCTCCTTCTGCTCCTCCTACTCCTAATCCTTCTCTTTCTCCTTCTTCTTCTTCTGCTTCTCGTTCTGCTTCTGCTTCTTCTGCTTGTTCTGTTTCTTCTGCTTCTGCTTTTCTAGCTTCTGCTGCTTCTGCTTCTCCTTCTGCTTCAGGTTCTCCTTCTGCTTCTTGGGCTTCTTCTGTTTCTTCTGCTTCTGCTTCTCCTGCTACAGCTTCTTCTGCTTCTCTTTCTGCTTCTCCTTCTGCTTCTGCTTCTCCTTCTGCTCCTTCTCTTTCTTCTGTTTCTTCTTCTTCTGCTGCTTCTCCCGCTTCTGCTTCTCCTGCTTGTCCTTCTCCTTCTGCTTCTCCTTCTTCTGCTTCTTCTGATTCTCCAACTTCTCCTTCTTCTTCTCCTTCTATTTCTGCTTCTCTTTCTGCTTCTGCATCTCCTTCTGCTTCACCTTCTGCTGCTCTTTCTCCTTCTTCTGTTTCTCCCTCTGCTTCTGCTTCTTATGCTTCTTCTTTATCATCTGCTTCTGCTTCTCCTGCTTGTATTTCTGCTTCTTCTGCTGCTTCACCATCTGCTGCTACTTCTAATTCTCCTTCTGCTTATATTTTTGCTTCTCCTTCTGCTTCTTCTGTTTCTCCTGCCTGAATTTCAGGTTCTACTTCTTCTGATGATTCTACTTCCGCTTAAAATTCTACTACTGCTTCTGATTCTGATTATTCTGCTTCTTCTCTTTCCATTTCTCCTGCTTCCGCTTCTTGTGCTTCTCCTACTTCTCTTTCAGCTTATCATTCGGCTTCTGCATCTCATTCTGCATCGGCTTCTCCTCCTTCTCCTTCTCCTACTTTTTCTTCTCATTCAACTTCAGAATCCTCTGCTTCTCCTGCTTCACCTTCTGCATCTCCTACTGCTTGTGCATCTCCTTATGCATCTTCTTCTGCATCTACATCACCTTTTCCTTCATTTGCTTCTCCTTTTGCTTCTGCTTATTCTGCTT
>NW_012321018.1:0-1666 GCF_000151885.1 Dipodomys ordii
CTTCTCCAGATTCTGCTTCTTCTGCTTCTCGTCTGCTTGAGGTTCTGCTTCTGCTTCTTCAGGTTCTTCTGCTTATATTTCTGCTTCTCCTTCTGTTTCTGCTTCTCTTTCTGCTTCTGCTTCTTATCCTTCTTCTATTTCTTTTGATTCTGCTTCTCCTGCTTCTGCTTCTATTTTTCTCCTTCTGTTTCTCTTTACGCTTCTCCTTCTGCTTCTCCTTCTTCTGCTCCTACTTCTGCTTCTGCTTCTGCTTCTCCTTCTGCTGCGCTTTCTGCTTCTCCTGCTGCTTTTCCTTCTCCTGCTCCTTCTTCTGCTTCTCTTTCTGCTTCTCCTTCTGTTTCTCCTACTCCTTCTCCTTCTCGTTCTTCTGCTTTTCCTTCTGCTTCTCCTTCTGCTTCTGCATCTTCTGCTTCTTCTGCTACTGCCTCTGCTTCTTCTGTTTCTTCTGCTTCCCCTTCTGTTTCTCCTTCTGCTTTTGCTTCTCTTTCTGCTTCTGCTTCTCCTTCTGCTTCTCCAGATTCTGCTTCTTCTGCTTCTCCTTCTGCTTCAGGTTCTGCTTCTGCTTCTTCGGCTTCTTCTGCTTCTGCTTCTCCTGCTGCTGCTTCTTCTGCTTCTCCTGCGTCTCTTTCTGCTTTTCCTTCTGTTTCTGCTTCTCCTTCTGCTTCTTCTCCTTCCTATGTTTCTTCTGCTTCTGCTTCTCCTGCTTCTGCTTCTTCTGCTTCTCCTGCTTCTCCTTCTCCTTCTCTTTCTGCTTCTGCTTATCCTTCTGTTTCTCCTACTCCTAATCCTTCTCTTTCTCCTTCTCCTTCTTCTTCTTCTGCTTCTCCTGCTGCTTCTTCTTCTGCTTCTTCTGCTTTTTCTGTTTCTTCTGTTTCTTTTGCTTCTGCTTCGCACGCTCTGCTTCTTCTGCTTCTCCTGCTTCTCGTTCTGCTTCTCTTCGTCGGCTTCTCTTTCTACTTCTCCTTCTGCTTCTTCTGATTCTGCTTCTTCTCCTTCTGCTTCTCCTTCTGCTTCTTCTGCTTCTCCTGCTACTCCTTCTGCATCTCCTTCTGCTTGTGCTTTTCCTTCTGTTTCTTCTTCTGCTTCTGCTTCTCCTTCTTCTGCTTCTCTGTCTGTTTCTGCTTCTTCTGTTTTTCCTGCTTCTCCTTCTGCTTCTCATTCTTCTTCTCCTTCTGTTTCGCCTTCTCGTTATTCTGCTATTCCTCCTGCTTCTCTTTCTGCTTCTCCTTCTGCTTTTGCTTCTCTTTCTGCTTCTGCTTCTCCTTCTGGTTCTCCTTCTTCTCCAGATTCTGCTTCTTCTGCTTCTCCATCTGCTTCAGGTTCTGCTTCTGCTTCTTAAGCTTCTATTTCTGCTTCTCCTTCTGTTTCTGCTTCTCTTTCTGCTTCTGCTTTTTATCCTTCTTCTATTTCTTTTGATTCTGCTTCTCCTGCTTCTGTTCTCCTGCTTCTCCTTGTGTTTCTCTTTATGCTTCTCCTTCTGCTTCTCCTTCTTCTGCTTCTACTTCTGCTTCTGCTTCTCCTTCTGCATCTTCTTCTGTTTCAATTTCTCCTTCTTCTGCTTTTCATTCTGCTTCTCCTGCTTCTGCTTCTTCTGCTTCTCCTTCTCCTTCTCTTTCTGCTTCTGCTTATCCTTCTGCTTCTCTAATTGCTTCTGCTGCCCTTCCTG
>NW_012321019.1:0-1666 GCF_000151885.1 Dipodomys ordii
TCAGAAGATGCGGAAGCAGAAATAGTATGATAAGCTGTAGAAGAGAAGCTGAACAAGAAGCAGGAGAAGCAGAAGAAGCACAAGCGGGAGAAGCAGAAGAAGAAGAAACAGAAGAAGGAGAAGGAGCAGAAGCAGAAGGAGAAGCAGAAGGAGAAGCAGAAAGAGAAGCAGGAAAAGCAGAAGAAGCAGAAGCAGGAGAAGCAGAAGGAGAAGAAACAGGAGAAGGACAAGAAGCAGAGAGAGAAGCAGTAGAAGCAGAAGAGGCAGGAAAAGCAGAAGCAGAAGAAAGAGAATAAGAAGAAGACGAAGAAGAAGAAGAAGAAGAAGCAGCATAAGGAGAAGCATAAGGAGAAGTATAAGGAGAAGCAGTAGAAGGAGAAGAAGCAGAAGCAGGAGAAGCTGAAGCAGAAGAAAAAGAATAAGCAAAAGAAGCAGAAGCAGAAGCAGTGAGAGAAGCAGAAGAAGGAGAAGGAGAAGGAGCAGCAGAAGGAGAAGCAGAAGCAGAAAGAAGCAGAAACAGAAGGAGAACAAGAAGGAGAAGCAGGAGAATCAGAAGAAGCAGAAAGAGAAGGAGAAGAAGGAGAAGCAGAAGTAGAATCAGAAGAAACAGAAGAAGAAGAAGCAGAAGAAACAGAAGCAAAAGAAACAGAAGAAGGAGAAGAGCAGAAGCAGAAGCAGAAGGAGATGCAGAAGCAGAAGGAGAAGCAGAAAGAGAAGCAGGAGAACCAGAAGAAGCAGGAGAAGCAGAAGCAGAAGAAACAGGAGAAGCCGAAGAAGCAAAAGCAGAATCTGAAGCAGAAGGAGAAACAGAAGAAGCACAATCTGAAGCAGAAGCAGAAGAAACAGAAATAGTAGAATAAGCAGAAGCAGAAGCACCAGGACAAGCAGAAGAACAAGAAGGAAAAGGCGAAAGAGAAGGATTAGGAGTAGGAGAAGCAAAAGGATAAGCAGAAGCAGAAGGAGACGCAGAAGGAGAAGCAGCACGAGAAGTAGGAGAAGCAGGAGAAGCAGAAGCAGGAGAAGCAGAAGAAAGAGAAGACGCAGAAACAGAAGACGCAGAAGCAGAATGAGAAGCAGAAGGAGAAATTGAAGCAGAAGCAGAAGGAGAAGCAGAAGCAGAAGGAAAAAAAGAAGTAGGAGAAGCAGAAGACGGAGAAGGAGAAGCTGAAAGAGAAGCAGAACGAGAAGCAGGAGAAGTAGAAGCAGGAGAAGCAGAAGCAGAAGAAACAGAAGAAGGAGAAGAAGCAGAAGCAGAAGGAGAAGCAGAAACAGAAGGAAAAGCAGAAAGAGAAGCAGGAGAAGCAGAAGAAGCAGCAGCAGGAAAAGCAGAAGCAGAAGAAGCCGACGAAGCAGAAGCAGAACCTGAAGCTGAAGGAGAAGCAGGAGAAGCAGAAGAAGCAGAATCTGGAGAAGCAGAAGGAGAAGCAGAAGCAGAAAGAGAAGCAAAAGCAGAAGGAGAAGCAGAAGAAACAGAAGGAGCAGAGGCAGTATCAGAAGAAGCAGAAGATTCAGAAGCAGAAGGAAAAGCAGAAGAACTAGAATTAGAAGGAGAAGGAGAAACAGGAGTAGAAGCAGAAAGAGAAGCAGAAGAAGGAGCAGTAGAAGGAAAAGCGGCAGGAGAAACAGAAAGAGCAGCAGAAGGAGAAGCAGGAAATGCAGAAACAGG
>NW_012321020.1:0-1666 GCF_000151885.1 Dipodomys ordii
ACAGCAGGACACAGGGGGACAGAACGAGGGATAGAGCGGGACACACGGGGACACAGCGGGGACACAGCAGGAGACAGTGGGGACACAGCGGGACACAGCGGGGGACACAGCGGAGGAAACAGCGGGACACAGTGTGGAACACAGCGAGGACACAGCGGGACACAGCGTCGGTATAGTGGGGACACAGCAGGACACAGAGAGGTACACAGCTGGGGACACAACGGGACACAGGGGGGACACAGCGGGACACAGCGGGGACAAAGCGTGAGACACAGCGGGGGACAGAGCGGGAGACAGCGGGGGACACAGCGAGGACACAGCGGGACACAGCGGGGACACAGCGGGGACTCAGCGGGGGACACAGCGGGACACAGCGGGGAACACAGCGAGGGCACATCGGGACCCAGCGGGACACAGCGGGGAACACAGCGAGGGCACATCGGGACCCAGCGGGACACAGCGTTGAAATAGCGACGACACAGGGGAACACAGCGGGGTACACAGCTGGGGCACAACGGGACACAGTGGGGGACACAGCGGGACACAGGGGGACAGAGCAGGGGATAGAGCGGGGGATAGAGCGGGACACAAAGGGACACAGCGGGGACAAAGCGGGACACAGCGGGGACACAGCGGGACACAGTGGGACACAGCGTTCACTGCGGGGGACACAGCGAGGACACAGCAGACACAGCGGGGGACACAGCGGGACACAGCGCGACACAGCGGGGGACAAAGCGGTAGACAGCGGGTGACACAGCGGGGGACACATCGAGGACACAGTGGAACATAGCGGGGGACACAGAGAGGACACAGTGGGACACAGTGAGACACAGCGGGACACAGCGGGGACACAGCAGTAGACACAGCGGGACATAGCGGGGGACACAGCTGGGGACACAACGGGACACAGCGGGGGACACAGCGAGGACAGAGCGGGACACAGCGGGACACAGCGTCGATACAGCGCGGACACAGCGAGACACAGCGGGGAACACAGGAAGGAAACAGCGGGACCCAGTGGAACACAGCGTCGATACAGCGGGACACAACGGGGTACACAGCTGGGGACACAACGGGACACAGCGGGGGACAGAGCGAGGACACAGCGAGACACAGCGGGACACAGCGGGGGACACAGCGGAACCCAGCGGGAGACCCAGCGAGGACACAGCGGGACACAGCGCGGGACACAGGGGGACACAGTGGGGGACACAGCGGGGGACACAGCGGGACAGAGCGGGGAACACAGCGAGGACACAGCGGGGAACACAGCGGGACACAGCGTCGATACAGCGGGCACACAGCGTTACACAGCGTGGTACACAGCTGTGGACACAACGGGACACAGTGGGGGCACAGCGGGACACAGCGGGACACAGTGGGACACAGCGGGGACAAAGCGTGAGACACAGCAGGGGACAGAGCTGGAGACAGCGGGGGACACAGCGAGGACACAGCGGGACACAGCGTTGACACAGCGGGGTCTCAGCGGGGGACACAGCGGGAGACAAAGAGGGACACCACGGAACACAGCGGGACACAGCAGGAAACAGCAGTGACACTGCGGGGACACAGTGGGACACAGCGGGGGACACAGCGGGACACAGAGGGGGACAGAGCGGGACACAGTGGGGGACAGAGCGTGGGACACAGCGAGACACAG
>NW_012321021.1:0-1666 GCF_000151885.1 Dipodomys ordii
CCGTCCGACATTCTTTCGTTCAAGTAGCTGAAAGCCTACATGCATCACTTACTCAGTATAATGAACCCAAGACGCAACGCTAATACGAGCATTCTACTTCTGGTTTAAAGATGAGAATATAAAAGCAGGATTATGAGGTGAATCACCCGTAACACTAGCAAGAACATGATGACACGAGGCCGGGTGGGCAGGGTGCCAATGCCAGCATAAGAGTCCTCAGATGGCCTCTGTGTTACAGTGTGCCATCCAGGGAGAGGATCCCAATGCCCAATACAGTCCACGCAGCCAGGCAAAGGTGGTGCGTGACGCTTATTCTCAACAGCCGTTCAGAGGTTGTTTGAGGGTCGCTCCTTGCGCAGTAATGTCAGGTACGCGCACTTCGCAGTCACACCCAATGAGCAGCTTTCAAAGTAATAGTGTTATCAGTGAATCGGATGAGAAGGGGGCACCTACATCTGCCTACCCGTCGGATGACCAGGTCCTAGGAGCCACGGTTTAGGTAAGTGGAATCTGTGACGGAATTATGCATGAATGCTCAAGGAGTGTGCGAATGTCAATCCCCCCGCCCCCTCCCCGCCTTCGGGCTTCCCTGGAGTCCTGCTCCTAATTATCTCTTTAATATCTCTTTATCTTGCAGCCCCTGCTTCCTGACCGGATGGTGATATCTGAAGCACTCAGCGGCAACCAGACAGCCAGAGGGGAACGCGAGCCATCCTTGCAGGTGGCGGAACCGTCCATCCTCACCCCCCCCCCGCAGGCGATTACTCGACCACGACCACGACCTACGACCCCCCCCCCCGCACCAAAATCCACAACCCTACCCTCGGAACAAAATAAAACTAATTTGCTTGAATCTCACGCTGCCTTTTGTTTGTAATTGACGCAATAGGCGAAGGGGAGGGATCTCATTTCTGGTGCCTGACTGGGGGTGAGGGGGGAGGGGGCGGGGGAATTGGAGAGGAGAGAAGAGGGGGCAGAGGGCATCTCAGTGTATCTGTGTGTGTGCGTGCGTGCATCTTTGAGGAAACTCAAAGATCGGACGTGAAAGAGCATGTATGTAGTCCAGCCGGACCAATTCACCACGTCTCTGTCTCTTGTCTCTCTGTTTCTGTTTCTCTATTTCTCTCTCTGTGTCTCTCTTTGTCTCTGTCTGTCTGTCTGTCTGTCTGTCTGTCTGTCTCTCTCTCTCTCTCTCTCTCGTTTGAATTCTCTCTCCCGCCCGCCTGCCCGCCCGCACTCCCTCCCTCCTTTTCCTCTCGACTTGCCAGTCAATCCTGGGGCTTGAGCTGCTGTACTGGCGCTCCAACACACAACGGTCCCACTCCGAGCCTGCCTGCCTGCCTGCCTGCCTATGCATGGGCCCCATACTCCAACGAGGCACATCATCATCCCCACCCCACCCCTTCTCTGAAAAGAAGGCAGTCTCTCTCGGGGCCAGCCAGCCTGGGCCGGTTTTCTCAGTCAGTCAGTGCGTGGTTTGTTTGTTCTTTTTTTTCCCCCAGGCATTTCATGAGAGAAAACTGCAATTCACAAAACCACCGCTAGATGGCGCGCGTTCGCCGTCGACAAGGTGGATGGGGCGGCGGGAGGGGCAAAACACGGGTCGGGTCAGATACACTCACTCAGTCAGTCAGTCCTCACCTACCCGGCAGTGGGGAGTGAGAGT
>NW_012321022.1:0-1666 GCF_000151885.1 Dipodomys ordii
GAAGCTGAAGATGCAGAACCCAGAAAGAGAAGCAGAAGGAATAGCAGAAGAACGAGAAGGAGAAACAGAAGGAGAAGCAGAAGGAGACGCAGGAAAAGCAGAAGAAACAGAAGCAGACGGAGAAGAAGGAGAAGGAGAAGCCGAAGCAGAAGAAGAAGCAGAAGGAAAAGCACAAGCAGAAGGAGATGCAGAAGGAGAAGCAGGAGATGCAGAAGAAGCAGAAGCAGAAGGAGAAGAAGAAGGAGAAGAATCAGAATCAGAAGAAGCAGAAGCAGAAATAGAAAGAGAAGCCGACGAAGAGAAGCAGAACGAGAAGCAGGAGAAGCAGGAGAAGCACAAGCGGGAGAAGCAGAAGAAGAAGAAGAAACAGAAGAAGGAGAAGGAGCAGAAGCAGAAGGAGAAGCAGAAAGAGAAGCAGGAAAAGCAGAAGAAGCAGAAGCAGGAGAGGCAGGAGAAGAAACAGGAGAAGGACAAGAAGCAGAAGCAGAAGGAGAAGCAGAAACAGAAGGAGAAGCCGAAAGAGAAAGAGGGGAAGCAGAAGAAGCAGAAGCAGGAGAAGCAGAAGCATAAGAATCCGAAGAAGCAGAAGCAGAACCTGAAGCAGAAGGAGAAGCAGGAGAAGCAGAAGAAGCCGAATCTGGAGAAGCAGAATGAGAAGCTGAAGGAGAAGCAGAAGCAGAAGCAGAAAGAGAATCAAAAGCAGAAGGAGAAGCAGAAGAAACAGAAGAAGCAGAAGCAGTAGCAGTTGCAGCAGAAGCAGAAGGAGAAGCAGAAGGAAAAGCAGAAGAACGAGAAGGAGAAGGAGAAACAGAAGGAGAAGCAGAAGGAGAAGCAGAAGGAGAAGCAGGAGAAACAGAAAGAGAAGCAGGTAAAGCAGAAGAAGAAGAAGCAGAAGGAGAATCAGAAGGAGAAGCAGAAGAAGGAGAAGGAGAAGCAGAAGCAGAAGAAGATGCAGAAGGAAAAGCAGAAGAAGCAGAAGCAGAAGGAGAAGCAGGAAAAGCAGAAGAAGCAGAAGCAAAAGGAGAAGCAAAAGAAGGAGAAGGAGAAGCAGAGGCAGAAGAAGAAGCATAAGGACAAGCACAAGCAGAAGGAGATGCAGAAGGAGAAGCAGAGGAAGCAGAAGATGAAGGAGAAGCAGAAGTAGGAGAAGGAGAAGGAGGAGAAGCAGAAGCAGAAGGAGAAGCAGAAGCGGAATGAGAAGCAGAAAGAGAAGCAGGAGAAGCACAAGAAGCAGAAGCAGGAGAAGCCGAAAGAGAAGAAGCAGAAGAAGCAGAATCAGAATCAGAAGTAGAAGCAGAAGCAGAAGAAGTAGAATCAGAAATTCAGGCAGGAGAAACAGAAGAAGCAGAAGCAGAAGCAGAAGGAGAAGCAAAAAGAGAAGGAGAAGGAGAAGTAGAAGAAGCAGCAGAATGAGAAGCAGCAGAAGAAGCAGAAAAACAAGCAGGAGAAGCAGAAGCACAAAGAGAAGTAGAAGCAGAAGAAGCAGAACCAGAAGAAGAAGCAGTAGAAGCATAAGAAGCAGAAGCAGGAGAAGCAGAAGCAGAAGATAAAGAAGAAGCACAAGAAGCGGAAGCAGAGGGAGGAACAGAAGAAGGAGAAAGAGCAGCAGAAGGTGAAGCAGAAAGAGATGCAGAAGCAGAAAGCGAAGCAGAAACAGAAGGAGAAT
>NW_012321023.1:0-1665 GCF_000151885.1 Dipodomys ordii
GCTTCTGCTTCTTCTGCTTCTCCTGCTTCTCGTTCTGCTTCTCTTCGTCGGCTTCTCTTCCTACTTCTGCTTCTGCTTCTTCTGCTTCTGCTTCTTCTCTTTAGTTCTTCTCCTTCTGCTTCTGCTTCTTCTCCTTCTCCTGCTTCTCCTTCTGCATCTCCTTCTGCTTGTGCTTTTCCTTCTGCTTCTCCTTCTCCTTCTTCTGCTTCTCCGTCTGCTTCTGCTTCTTCTGCTTTTCCTGATTCTCTTTCTGCTTCTCCTTCTCCTTCTCCTTGTGTTTCTCCTTCTCCTTCTCGTTCTTCTGCTATTTCTTGTGCTTCTTTTTCTGCTTCTACATCTTCAGCTTCTTCTGCTACTGCTTGTGTTTCTTCTGCTTCTCCTTCTGATTTTGCATCTCTTTCTGCTTCTGCTTCTCCTTCTGCTTCTGCAGATTCTGCTTCTTCTGCTTCTTCTTCTGCTTCAGGTTCTGCTTCTGCTTCTTCGGATTCTTATGCTTCTGCTTCACCTGCTTCTGCTTCTTCTGCTTCCCCTCATTCTCTTTCTGCTTCTCCTTCTGTTTCTGCTTCTCCTTCTCCTTCTGCTTCTTCTCCTTCTTCTGTTTCTTCTGCTTCTGCTTCTCCTGCTTCTGCTTCTCCTGCTTCTCGTTCTGCTTCTCTTTCTGCTTTACTTTCTGCTTCTCCTTCTCCTTCTTCTTCTTCTCCTTCTGCTTCTGCTTCAATTTCTCCTTCTGCTTCTCATTCTGCTTCTGCGTCTTCTGTTTCTTCTGCTTCTCCTGCTTCTGCTTCTCCTGCTTCTCCTACTTTTCGTGCTGCTTTTTCTTCTGCGTCTCTTTCTGCTTCTGCTTATCCTTTTGCTTCTCCTACTCCTAATCCTTCTCTCTCGCCTTCTCCGTCTTCTTCTTCTGCTTCTCCTGCTGCTTCTGCTTCTGCTTATTCTACTATTTCTGATTCTTCTGCTTCTGCTTCAGATTGTGCTTCTTCTGTTTCTCCTTCTGCTTCAGATTCTGCTTCTGCTTCTTCGGATTCTTCTGTTTCTTCTGCTTCTGCTTCTTCTGCTACTTCTGCTTCTCCTGCTTCTCTTTCTGCTTCTCCTTCTGCTTCTGCTTCTCCTTCTGCTTCTGCTTCTGCTCTTCTCCTTCTTCTGTTTCTTTTGCTTCTGTTTCTTCTGCTTCTTATTCTTCTGTTTCTTCTGATTCTACTTCTGCTTCTTCTGATTCTCCTGCTTCTCCTTTTGTTGTCCTTCTGTTTCTGCTTTTCTTTCTGCTTCTGCTTCTCCCAGTGCTTCTGCTTCTGCTTCTTTTGCTTATTCTTTTTCTTCTGCTTCTGCTTCTCCTGCTTCTTCTTCTTCTCCTTCTACTGCTTCTCCTTATGCTTCTCCTTATTCTTCTCATTATGCTTCTCCTTATGCTTCTCATTATGCTTCTCCTTATGCTTCTTCTTCTTCTTCTTCTTCTTCTTCTTCTTCTTCTTCTTCTTCTTCTTCTTCTTCTTCTTCTTCTTCTTCTTCTTCTTCTTCTTCTCTTTCGTCTGCTTCTGCCTTTCCTGCTTCTTCTGCTTCTACTGCTTCTCTTTCTGCTTCTCATTCTGCTTCTGCTTCTCCTTCTGCTTCTCCTATTGCTCCTGCTGCCCTTCCTTCTCCTTCTCCTTACTCCTACTTCTGCTTCTC
>NW_012321024.1:0-1665 GCF_000151885.1 Dipodomys ordii
TCTGCTTTTGCTTCTCTTTCTGCTTCTGCTTCTCCTTCTGGTTCTCCTTCTTCTCCAGATTCTGCTTCTCCTGCTTCTCCTTCTGCTTCAGGTTCTGCTTCTTCTTCTTCTGCTTCTATTTCTGCTTCTCCTTCTGTTTGTGCTTCTCTTTCTGCTTCTGCTTCTTATCCTTCTTCTATTTCTTTTGATTCTGCTTCTCCTGCTTCTGCTTCTCCTTCTGTTTCTCCTTATGCTTCTCCTTCTGCTTCTGCTTCTCCTTCTGCTTCTTTCTCCTTCTGCATCTTCTTCTGTTTCAATTTCTCCTTCTTCTGCTTTTCATTCTGCTTCTGCTTCTCCTGCTTCTGCTTCTTCTGCTTCTCCTTCTGCTTCTCTTTCTGCTTCTGCTTATCCTTCTGTTCCTCCTACTCCTAATCCTTCTCATTCTCTTTCTCCTTCTTCTTCTTCTGCTTCCCCTGCTGCTGCTTCTTCTGCTTCTTCTGCTTTTTCTGTTTCTGCTTCTCCTGCTTCTTCTTCTTCTGCTTCTCCTTCTTCTCCTTCTGCTTCTCCGTCTCATTCTCCTTCTCCTTCAATTCCTCCTTCTTGTGCTTCTCTTTCTGCTTCTGCTTCTCCTGCTTCTGATTCTGTTTCTCCTTCTGCTTCTCCTTCTGCTTCTCTTTCTGCTTCTTATTCTGCTTCTGCTCCTCCTACTCCTAATCCTTCTCTTTCTCCCTCTTCTTCTGCTTCTCGTTCTGCTTCTACATCTTCTGCTTATTCGGTTTCTTCTGCTTCTGCTTTTCCAACTTCTGCTGCTTCTGCTTCTCCTTCTGCTTCAGGTTCTCCTTCTGATTCTTCGGCTTCTTCTGTTTCTTCTGCTTCTGCTTCTCCAGCTACTGCTTCTTCTGCTTCTCTTTCTGCTTCTCCTTCTGCTTCTGCTTCTCCTTCTGCTCCTTCTTCTTCTTCTGTTTCTTCTTCTTCTTCTGCTTCTCCCGCTTCTGCTTCTTCTGCTTCTCCTGCTTGTCCTTCTCCTTCTGCTTCTCCTTCTCCTTCTTCTGCTTCTCTTTCTGCTTCTGCTTCTTCTGATTCTCCAACTTCTCCTTCTTCTTCTCCTTCTGTTTCTGCTTCTCTTTCTCCTTCTGCATCTCCTTCTGCTTCACCTTCTGCTGCTCCTTCTCCTTCTTCTGTTTCTCCCTCTGCTTCTGCTTCTTATGCTTCTTCTTTTTCTTCTGGTTCTGCTTCTCCTGCTTCTGCTTCTTATGCTTCTACTGCTTCTTCTTCTTCTTCTTCTGCTTCTTCTGCTTCTACTTCTCTTCCTGCTTCTGCTTCTCCTGCTTGTTTTTCTGCTTCTTCTGCTGTTTTCTCTACTTCCCCTTCTGCTTCTCTTTTGGCTTCTCCTTCTGCTTCTGCATCTTCTGTTTCTCGTGCCTGAATTTCTGGTTCTACTTCTTCTGCTGCTTCTCCTTCTGCTTCTGCTTCTCCTTCTGCTTCTGTTTCTGCTTCTTCTCTTTCGGCTTCCCCTGCTTCTGCTTCTTGTCCTCCTCCTGCTTCTCTTTCTGCTTCTCATTCTGCTTCTGCTTCTCCTTCTGCTTCTGCTTCTCCTCCTTCTCCTTCTCCTACTTCAGTTTCTCTTTCAGCTTCTGCTTCTTCTGCTTCTCCTGCTTCTCCTTCAGAATCTCCTTCTGCTTGTGC
>NW_012321025.1:0-1665 GCF_000151885.1 Dipodomys ordii
GGACACAGCGGAACACAGCGTGGGACACAGCAGGACACAGCAGGGACACAGTTAGTAGACACAGCGGGACACAGCAGGGGACACAGGGGTACTTTGCGGGGGACACAGCGAGGACGAGCGGGACACAGCGTCGATACAGCGGGGACACAGCGGGACACAGTGGGGGACAGAGCGGGGACACAGAGGGGACACAGCGGGACACAGCGGGACACAGCGAGGACACAGCAGGACACAGCGGGGACACTGCAGGGCACAGCGGGACACAGGGGGAGACACAACGGGACACAGTGGGGGACAGCAGGGAGACACCGCGGGACACAGCGGGACACAGCGGGGACACAGTGGGACACAGCGGGGGACACAGCGGGGACACAGCGGAACACAGTTGGGGACAGAGCGGGGGACACAGCGAGACACAGCCGGGACAAACTGGACACAGCGGGGTACACAGGGGGACACAGAGGGGACACAGCGGGAACACAGCGGGACACAGCGGGTCACAGCAGGGACACAGAGGGACTCAGCGGGGGACACAGCAGTATACAGCGGGACACAGCGGGACACAGCGGGGAACACAGCAGGACACAGAGGTGGTCACAGAGGGGTACACAGCAGGACACAGTGGGGAACACTGGGAGGACACAGCGGGAACCAGCGGGACACAGCGTCGATACAGCGGGGACACAGCGGGACACAAGGGGAATACAGGGGGGACACAGCAGGACACAGCGGGGGACACAGCGAGGACACATTGGGACACAACTGGGACACAGCGGGACTCAGCGGGGGACACAGCAGTACACAGCGGGACACAGCAGGGACACATCAGGGACACAGCGCGGGACACAGCGGGGTACACAGCATGTCCCAACGGGGACTCAGCGGGGGACACAGCGGAACACAGCGTGGCACACAGCGAGGACACAGCGGGACACAGCTGGAAACAGCGGGACACAGCGGGGACACTGCAGTGGACACAGCGGGAAACAGCGGGGGACACAGCGGGGGACACAGCGGGACACAGTGGGGTACACAAGTGGGACACAGCAGGACACAGCAGGGACACAGCGGGACTAAGCGGGACACAGTGGGGGACACAGCGAAACACAGCATGAAACACAGCGAGGACACAGCGGGACACAGCGGGACACAGTGGGGACACAGCAGGGCACAGCAGGGACACAGCGGGGGACACAGTGGGGGACACAGCGGGGGACACCGTGGGACACAGCGGCGGACACAGCGGCACACAGCGGGGGACCCAGCGAGGACACAGCAGGACACAGCGGGGGACACAGCGAGGACACAGCAGCACACAGCGGGGGAAACAGGGGGACACAGCGGGGACACAGCAGTGGACACATTGGGACACAGCGGGGGACACAGCGGGACACAGCGGGGGACAGAGCGGGAAAGAGCTGTGGACACAGCGAGGACATAGAGGGACCCAGCGGGACACAGCGTCGATACAGTGGGTACACAGCGGGACACAGCGGGTTCACAGCTGGGGACACAACGGGACACATCGGGGGACACAGCGAGGACACAGCGGAACACAGTGTGGGACACAGCGAGGACACAGCGGGACACAGTGGGAAACAGCAGGGGACACAGCGAGGACACAGCGGGAAACAACGGGGGAAACAGCGAGGACACAGCGGTGAC
>NW_012321026.1:0-1665 GCF_000151885.1 Dipodomys ordii
TCAGAGTTTAAGCACCATGACAAAAAAAGAAAAGAAAAAAAGTTTCTGGGAGAAACAGGCTAAGATGAACAGCCTCAGATTATCACGACATACAGCACTACAGAGTTACAAAGAGGAACACATGACTTCATAACTGATCAAGATTCAGCATCGACTCACAAGGTAATATAACGTAACAGGGGTCCTAAGGAGAGGCAAGAAAAAGCAAGTCCACGCCATCCTGCAGGCGACGCAGTGGGGACTCATCCAGACCGAGCTAATCCTGAGAGATGGCACATGATGGGAAAGCGGCACACAGCACAGGTCAGCAGGGATCATGAGGCAACAGCTCGACACAGAGGCAATCACAGCAGAAAACACAGGGACACAGTCGTCAAAAAAAGACACAGCAAAGACACAGCGAGGACACTCAGGGACACAATCGAGAACACAGCGGGGGACGCAATGGGACACAGCCGGGAACAGCGGCGGACACAGTGGGACACAGCGGGGACACAGAGGGACTTAGCGGTTACACAGTGAGAACACACCAGGGACAAAGCGGGACACAGCGGGGACACAGCGGGGACACAGCGGGACACAGCGTGGGACACAGCAGGGGACAGAGAGGGGGACAGCGGGGACACAGAGGGACACAGCAGGACACAGCGGGGAAACAGCAAGGACACAACGGGACACAGAGGGACACAGCGGGGGACACAGCAGGGCCCACAGCGGGGGACACAGCGGGACACACCAGGACACAGAGGGGACAAAGTGGGGACAAAGCGGGGACACAGAGGGACACATCGGGACACAGCGGAACACAGCGGGGACACAGTGGGGGACAGAGGGGACAAACCGGGGAACAACGGGGGCACAGCGGGACACAGTTGGGACACAGCGAGGACACAGCGGGACACAGCGGGGACACAGCGAGTACACAGCGGGACACAGCCGGACACAGCAGGACACAGAGGGGAACACAGCAGGGGACACAGCGGGACAGAGAGGGACACAGCGGGGTACACAGTGGGACACATCGGGGATACAGCAGGGACACAGCGGGACACAGCAGGGGACAGAGCAGGATATAGCGGGGGACACAGTGGGACACAGCGGGGACACAGCGGGACAGAGTGGGGAACACAGCGGGATATAGCAGGGGACACAACGAGGACAAAGCGGGACACAGAGGGACACAGCAGGGGACACAGCAAGGCTACAACGGGACACAGCGGGACAAAGCGGGGGACACAGCATGGGACACAGCAGGACACAGGGGGTCACAGCGGGACACAGCGGGGGACAGAGGGGACACACCGGTTGACAACGGGGACACAACAGGACAGCGCGGGGGTCACAGTGGGAAACAGCGGAGACACAGGGGGACACAGGGGGTGACACAGAGGGACACAGCGGGACACAGCGGGACACAGCGGGGACACAGTGGGGACCAAGCGTGGGATACAGTGGGGGCCACAGCGGTAAACAGCAGGGGACACAGCGGTACTCAGCTGGGGACCCATCAAAGGACACAGCGGGTGACACATCGGGGAAACAGCGGGAAACAGTGGGGGACACAGCGAGGACACAGCAGGATACAGCGGGAGACACAGCAGGACACAGCGGGGTACACAGAGGGAGACACAGCAAATACACATCTGGACACAGCTTGACACAGCG
>NW_012321027.1:0-1665 GCF_000151885.1 Dipodomys ordii
TCACCTCGCTGTGTCCACCGATGTGTCGCGTTGTGCCTTGCTGTGTCCCGCTGTGTCCCCCACTGTCCCCCGCTGTGTCCTTGCTGTGTCCCTCTGTGTCCCGCTGTGTCCCCCAGTGTCCCCACCTGTGTCCCGCTGTGTCACCGCTGTGTCCCGCTGTGTCCTCGCTGTGTCCCCCGCTGTGTCCATCTTTGTCCCTGCTGTGTACCCTGCTGTGTCCCGCTGTGTCCCCCACTGTGTCCCGCTGTGTCCCCTGCTGTGTCCCCACTGTGTCACGCTGTGTTTCGCTGTGTCCGATGTGTCCTCGCTCTGTCTCCCTCAGTGTACACCTGTGTCACACTCTGTCCCTTCTGTGTCCCTCTGTGTCCAGCTCTGTCCCCGCTGTGTGTCCGCTGTGTCCCACTGTGTACCCTTCTGTGTCCAGCTGTGTCCTCCTGTGTCCATTTTCTGTCCCCCGCTGTGTCCCCCGGCTGTGTCCCGCAGTGTCCCCGCTGTGTCCCACTGTGTCCTACTGTGTCCCGTGGTGTCCCGCTTTTTTCCCTCTATGTCCCCTGCTGAGTCCCCTCTGTGTCCCCGCTGTGTCCAGCTGTGTCCTCGCTGTGTCCTCTGCTGTCTCCCGCTTTGTCCCACGCTGTGTCCTACTGTGTCCCACTGTGTCCCTGCTGTGTCCCCCGCTGTGTCCCGCTGTGTCCCGCTGTGTCCCCCGCTGTGTCCTGCTTGGTCCCGCTGTGTCCTCCGCTGTGTCCCGCTGTGTCCCCGCAGGTTCACCGCTGTTTCACGCTGTGTCCTGCTGTGTTCCGTGGTGTCCCGCTTTGTCCCCCACTGTGTCCCCCTGTGTCCACTGCTGGGTCCCCGCTGTGTCCCGCTGTGTCTCGCTGTGTCCTGCTGTGTCCTCGCTTTGTCCCATGCTGTGTTAAGCTGTGTCCTCCCTGTGTCCCCCCTGTGTCCCGCTGTGTCCCCCGCTGTGCCCCGCAGTGTCCCGCTGTGTCCCGCTGGGTCCCCCGCTGTGTCCCGCTGTGTCCCCCGCTGTGCCCCGCAGTGTCCCCCTGTGTCCCGCTCTGTCCCCCACTGTGTCCCCCGCTGAGTCCTCTATGTGTCGCTGCTGTGTCCTGCTGTGTCCTTGCTGTGTCCCCTGCTGTCTCCCGCTTTGTTCCACGCTGTGTCCCACTGTGTCCCGCTGTGTCCTCGCTGTGTCCCCTGCTGTTCCTACTGTGTTCCCGCTGTGTCCCCAGCTGTGTCCCCCTGTGTCCCGCTGTGTGCCCCACTGTGTCCCACTATGTTCCCGCAGTGTGCCCGCTGTGTCCCCGCTGTGTCCTCGCTGTGTTCCCCGCTGTGTCCCGCTGTGTCCCCCGCTGTGTCTCGCTGTGTCTACTGCTGTGTCCCCACTGTGTCCCGCTGTGTCTCGCTGTGTCCCGCTGTGTCCTCGCTGTTTCCCACGCTGTGTTCTGCTGTGTCCTCGCTGTGTCCCCCGCTGTGTCCCGTTGTGTTTCCAGCTGTGTACCCCACTGTGTCCCGCTGTGTCCCCGCTGTATCGACGCTGTGTCCCGCTGGGTCCCGCTGTGTCCTCCCTGTGTTCCCCACTGTGTCCCGCTATGTACCCCTCTGTGTCCCTCGCTGTGACCCGCTGTGTCCCGCTGTGTACTGCTGTGCCCCCCGCTGTGTCCC
>NW_012321028.1:0-1665 GCF_000151885.1 Dipodomys ordii
TCAATGTGTCCCGCTGTGTCCCTCAGTGTCCCCCTCTATGGCCCGCTGTATCCCCCGCAGTGTCCCGCTGTATGACCGCTGTATCGACGCTGTGTCCTGCTGCGTCCCGCTGTGTACTCGCTGTGTCTCCCGCTGTGTCCAGCTGTTTCCCCCGCTGTGTCCTGCTGTTTCTACTGCTGTGTCCCTGCTATGTCCCGCTGTGTCTCGCTGTGTCCCGCTGTGTCCTCGCTGTGTCCGACGCTGTGTTCCGCTGTGTCCCGCTGTGTACCGCTGTGTACTGCTGTGTCCCCCGCTGAGTCCCGCTGTGTCCCCGCTGTGTCCCGCTGTGGCCCGCTGTGTCCCCCGCTGTGTCCCGCTGTGTCTACTGCTGTGTCCCCCTGTGTCCCGCTGTGTCCTCGCTGTGTCCCCCGATGTGTCCCACTGTGTACCCTTCGGTGTCCACCTCTCTGTCCCGCTGTGTCCCCTGCTGTGTCCTGCTGTGTCCCTCTGTGTCCCGCTGTGCACTGCTGTGTCCCCGGCTGATTCCCGCTGTGTCCCCGCTGTGTCCCGCTGTGTCCCACCTGTGTCCCCCGCTGTGTCCGGCTGTGTCCGGCTGTGTCCCCACTGCGTCCCCCGCTTTGTCCCGGTGTGTCCCCTGTTGTGTCCCGCTGTGTCCACTGCTGTGTCCCCATTGTGTCCCGCGGATTGCCCCGCTATGTCCCGCTGTGTCCTCCCTGTGTCCCCCGCTGTGTCCCGCTGTGTCCTCGCTGTGTACCCCGATGTGTCCCGCTGTCTCCCCCGGTGTGTTCCGCTGTGTCCCGCTGTGTCCCCGCTGTATCGACGCTGTGTCCCACTGGGTCCCGCTGTGTCCTCGCTGTGTCTACTGCTGTGTCCCTGCTGTGTCCCTCTGTGTCCTCGCTGTGTCCCACGCTCTGTTCCGCTGTGTCTTCGCTGTGTCCCCCGATGTGTCCCTTTGTGTCCCCAGCTGTGTAACCCGCTGTGTCCCGCTGTGTCCCCGCTGTATCGACTCTGTGTCCCGCTGTGTCCCGTTGTGTCCTCGCTCTGTCCCCCGCTGTTTCCAGCTTTGTCCCCCGCTGTGTCCCGCTGTGTCCCGCTGTGTCCCCCGCTGAGTACCGCTGTGTCCTTGCTGTGTCCCCCCTCTGTCCCCCGCTGTGTCCCGCTGTGTTCCGCTGTTTCCCCCGCTGTGTCCCGCTGTGTCCTCGCTGTGTCGCCCGCTGTGTCCCGCTGTGTCTCTCGCTGTGTCTCGCTGTGTCCCACTATGTCCCGCGAGGTCCCGCTCTGTCCTTGTTGTGTCTCCCGCTGTGTCCCGCCATGTCCCCCGCTGTGTCCCGCTGTGTCTACTGCTGTGTCCCTGCTGTGTCCCGCTGTGTCCTGCTGTGTCCTCGTTGTGTCCCAAGCTGTGTTTCGCTGTGTCCTCGCTGTGTCACCCGATGTGTCCCTTTGTGTCCCAAGATGTGTAACCCACTGTTTCCCGCTGTGTCCCCGCTGTGTCCTCGCTGTGTTCCCTGACGTGTCCCGCTGTGTACTCCTCTGTGTCCCCCTCTGTGTCCCAGTGTGTCCCCCGCTGTGTCCCCTTTGTGTCTCGCTGTTGTGTCTCGCTGTGTCCCGCTGTGTCCCCCGCTGTGTCCCGCTGTGTCCCCCGCTGTGTCCCGCTGTGTCTACTGC
>NW_012321029.1:0-1665 GCF_000151885.1 Dipodomys ordii
ACACATCTGTGGACACAAGGGGACACAGTGGGGGCACAGCGGGGCACAGCGGGACACAGTGGGACAAAGCGAAGACAAATCGTGAGATACAGCGGGGGACAGAGCGGGAGACAGCGGGGGACACAGGGAGGACACAGCAGGGCACAGCGGCACACAGCAGGGACAGAGCAGGACACAGCGGGGAACACAGCGAGGACACAGAGGGACACAGCGTCGATACAGCGGGGATACAGCGATACACAGTGTGGTACACATATGTGGACATAACGGGACACAGTGGGGGCACAGCGGGACACACGGGGACACAGTGGGACACAGCGAAGACAAATCGTGAGACAAAGCAGGGGACAGAGCGGGAGACAGCGGGGGACACATTGAAGACACAGCAGGACACAGCGGGACACAGCAGGGACAGAGGGGGACACAGCGGGACACAGCGGGACACAGCGGGGGACCCAGAGAGGACACAGCGGGACACAGCGGGGGACACAGCGAGGACACAGCGGGGGACCCAGCGAGGACACAGCGGGACACAGCGGGGTACCCAGCGAGGACACAGCGGGACACAGCGGGGACACAGCGGGACACAGCGGAGGACCCAGCGAGGACCCAGCGGGACACAGCGTGGGACACAGCGAGGACAGAGCGGGGGACACAGCGGGGGACACTGCGGGACACAGTGGGGAACACAGCGAGGACACAGCGGGACACAGCGTCGATACAGCGGGGATACAGCGTTACACAGCGTGGTACACATCTGTGGACACAACGGGACACAGTGGGGGCACAGCAGGACACAGTGGAACACAGCGAGGACAAATCGTGAGACGTAGCGGGGGACAGAGCGGGAGACAGCGGGGGACACAGCGAGGACACAGCAGGACACAGCGGGACACAGCAGGGACAGAGCGAGACACAGCGGGACACAGCGAGGGACACAGCGGGACACAGTGGGGGACCCAGCGAGGACACAGCGGGACACACCGGGGAACACAGCGAGGACACAGCGGGGGACACAGCGGGGGACACTGCGGGACACAGCCGTGAACACAGCGAGGACACAGCGGGACCCAGCGGGACACAGCGTCGATACTGCGGGGACACAGCGTTACACAGTGTGGTACACAGCTGTGGACACAACGGGACACAGTGGTGGCACAGCGGGACACAGCGGAACACAGTGGGACAGAGCGGGGATAAAGCATGAGACACAGCGGGGGACAGAGCGGGAGACAGCGGGGGACACAGCGAGGACACAGCGGGACACAGCGGGGGAAACAGCGGGACACAGCGGTGGAAACAGCGGGACACAGCGGTGGACTCCGCGAGGACCCAGCGGGACCACGCGGGACACAGCGTCGATACAGCTGGGATACAGCCTTACACAGCGTGGTACACATCTGTGGACACAACGGGACGCAGTGGGGGCACAGCGGGACAGAGCGGCACACAGTGGGACACAGTGAGGACAAATCGTGAGACACAGTGGGGGACAGAGCGGGAGACAGCGGGGGACACAGCGAGGACACAGCAGTATACAGCGGGACACAGCAGGGACAGAGCGGGACAGAGCGGGACCCAGCGGGACACAGCGGGGGACACAGCGAGACACAGCGGAGGACCCAGCGAGGACACAGCGGGACACTGGGGGACACAGCGAGGACA
>NW_012321030.1:0-1665 GCF_000151885.1 Dipodomys ordii
GAAGGAGAAGCCGGAAGAAACAGAAGGAAGTTGGAAACCAGTAGCCGTTGTAGCAGAAGCAGAAGGAAAAGCCAGAAGGACAAGAAGGAGAAGGAGAAACCAGAAGAGAAGCAGAACGAGAAGCAGAAAGAGAGGCTGGTAAAGCAGAAGAAGAAGAAGAAGCACAAGGAGAATCAGAAAGGAGAAGCAGAGGAAGGAGAAGGAGAAGCAGAAGTAGAAGAAAGATGCAGAAGGAGAAGCAGGAGAAACAGAAGAAGCAGAAGCAGAAGGAGAAGCAGGAAAAGCAGAAGAATCAGAAGCAAAAGTAGAAGCGAAAGAAGGAGAAGGAGAAGCAGAAGCAGAAGAAGAAGCATAAGGACAAGCAAAAGCAGAAGGAGATGCAGAAGGAGAAGCAGGAGAAGAAGAAGAAGCAGAAGCTGAAAGGAGAAGCAGAAGTAGGAGAAGGAGGATAAGAAGAAGCAGAAGGAGAAGCAGAAGAGGAATGAGAAGCAGAAAAAGAAACAGGAGAAGCACAATAAGCAGAAGCACGAGAAGCCGAAAGAGTATAAGCAGAAGAAGCAGAAACAGAAGCAGAAGTAGAAGAAGAAGCAGAAGCAGAAGCAGAAGCAGAAGCAGCAGAAGAAGTAGAACCAGAAATTCAGGCAGTAGAAACAGAAGAAGCAGGAGCAGAAGGAGAAGCAAAAAGAGAAGCAGAAGGAGAAGTAGAAGAAGCAGCAGAAGGAGAAGCAGAAGAAGAAGCAGAAAATCAAGCAGGAGAAGCAGAAGCAGAAAGAGAATTAGAAGCAGAAGAAGCAGAAGCAGAAGAAGAAGCAGTAGAAGCATAAGAAGCAGAAGCAGAAGCAGAAGCAGAAGCAGAAGCAGAAGAAGAAGAAGAAGAAGAAGAAGAAGAAGAAGAAGAAGAAGAAGAAGAAGAAGAAGAAGAAGAAGAAGAAGAAGAAGAAGAAGAAGAAGGAGAAGGAGAAGCATAAGGAGAAGCAGAAGAAGCAGAAGCAGGAGAAGCAGAAGCAGGAGAAGCTGAACATAAAGAATAAGCAAAAGAAGCAGAAGCAAAAGCAGTGGGGGAAGCAGAAAAAGGAGAAGGAGCAGCAGAAGGAGAAGCAGAAGCAGAAAGAGAATCAGAAACAGAAGGAGAACAAGAAGGAGAAGCAGGAGAATCAGAAGAAGCAGAAGTAGAAGCAGAAAGAGAAGGAGAAGAAGGAGAAGCAAAAGTAGAATCAGAAGAAGCAGAAGAAGAAGAAGCAGAAGAAACAGAAGCAAAAGAAACAGAAGAAGGAGAAGAGCAGAAGCAGAAGCAGAAGGAGAAGCAGAAGCAGAAGGAGAAGCAGAAAGAGAAGCAGGAGAAGCGGAAGAAGCAGGAGAAGCAGATGCAGAAGAAACAGGAGAAGCCGAAGAAGCAGAAGCAGAATTTGAAGCAGAAGGAGAAACAGAAGAAGCACAATTTGAAGCAGAAGCAGAAGAAACAGAAATAGTAGAATAAGCAGAAGCAGAAGCACCAGGAGAAGCAGAAGAAGAAGAAGAAGAAGAAGAAGAAGAAGAAGAAGAAGAAGAAGAAGAAGAAGAAGAAGAAGAAGAAGAAGAAGAAGAAGAAGAAGAAGAAGAAGAAGAAGAAGAAGGAGAAGGCGAAAGAGAAGGATTAGGAGTAGGAGAAACAAAAGGATAAGTGAT
>NW_012321031.1:0-1665 GCF_000151885.1 Dipodomys ordii
AGCATGTTCATGGGGGTAAGGTTAGTCCTTTGCTGCATCATGAGTATCGGCTTGTCCTTAATCTGCATCTACGTCTGAAGCACGGTATGCTGCTCATAATCGTGCTACATAAGATTCTGATTCTTATGCTTATTCTTATTCTACTGCTTCTGCTTCTCCTGCTTAAGCATCGTCTGCTTCCACGATTCTCCTTATGCTTCTCCTTCTCCTTCTTCTTCTTCTTCTTCTTCTTCTTCTTCTTCTTCTTCTTCTTCTTCTTCTTCTTCTTCTTCTTCTTCTTCTTCTTCTTCTTCTTCTTCTTCTTCTCCTCCTCCTTCTTCTTCTTCTTCTTCTTCTTCTTCTTCTTCTTCTTCTTCTTCTTCTTCTTCTTCTTCTTCTTCTTCTTCTTCTTCTTCTTCTTCTTCTTCTTCTTCTCTTTCTTCTGCTTCTGCTTTTCCTGCTTCTTCTGGTTCTACTGCTTCTCTTTCTGCTACTCATTCTGCTTCTGCTTCTGCTTCTCCTATTGCTTCTGCTGCTCTACCTTCTCTTTCTCCTACTTCTACTTCTTCTTCTTCTTCTGCTTCTCCTGCTTCTCCTTCTGCATCTCCTTCTGCTTGTGCTTGTCCTTATGCTTATTCTTCTGTTTCTGCTTCTCCTTCTGCTTTTTCTGCTTCTCCTTCTGATTCTCCTTCTGCTTCTGCTTCTGTTTCTCCTTCTTGTTCTCGTTCTTCTGCTTTTCCTTCTGCTTCTCCTTCTGCTTCTGCTGCAACTTCTACTGCTTCTTCTGTTTCTTCTGCTCCTCCTTCTGCTTTTGATTCTCTTTCCGCTTCTGTTTATCCTTCAGCTTCTCATTCTGCTTCTCCATATTCTGCTTCTTCTGCTTCCCCTGCTTCTCCTTCTGCTTCAGGTTCTGCTTCTGCTTCTTCGGATTCTTATGCTTCTGCTTCTCCTGCTTCTGCTTCTTCTGCTTCCCCTTCTTCTGTTTCTTCTGCGTCTCCTTCTGCTTCTCCTTCTGCTTCTCCAGATTCTACTTCTTCTGCTTCTCCTGCTTCTCCTTCTGCTTCAGGTTCTGCTTCTGCTTCTCCTTCTACTACTCTTTCTACTTCTCCTACTACTTTTCCTTCTCCTGCTCCTTCTTCTACTTCTCTTTCTGCTTCTCCTTCTGTTTCTCCTACTCCTTCTCCTTCTCGTTCTTCTGCTTTTCCTTCTGCTTCTCCTTCTGCTTCTGCATCTTCTACTTCTTCCGCTACTGCCTCTGCTTCCTCTGTTTCTTCTGCTTCCCCTTCTGCTTCTCCTTCTGATTTTGCTTCTCTTTGTGCTTCTGCTTCTCCTTCTCTTTCTCCAGATTCTGCTTCTTCTGCTTCTCCTGCTTCTCCTTCTGCTTCAGGTTCTGCTTCTGCTTCATCTGCTTCTGCTTCTCCTGCTGCTGCTTCTTCTGCTTCTCCTGCTTCTCTTTCTGCTTTTCCTTCTGTTTCTGCTTCTCCTTCTGCTTCTTCTCCTTCCTATGTTTCTTCTGCTTCTGCTTCTCCTGCTTCTGCTTCTTCTGTTTCTCCTGCTTCTCCTTCTCATTCTCCTTCTCTTTCTGCTTCTGCTTATCATTCTGTTTCTCCTCCTCCTAATCCTTCTCTTTCTCCTTCTTCTTCTTCTTCTGCTTCTCCTGCTGCTTCTTCTTCTGCTCTTCTGCTT
>NW_012321033.1:0-1665 GCF_000151885.1 Dipodomys ordii
GTGTCTTCTGTTTCTCCTTCTGCTTCAGATTCTGCTTCTACTTCTTCGGCTTCTCCTGTTTCTTCTGTTTCTGCTTCTCCTGCTTCTTCAGCTTCTCCTGCTTCTCTTTCTGCTTCTCCTTCTGCTTCTGCTTCTGCTCTTCTCCTTCTTCTGTTTCTTTTGCTTCTGTTTCTTTTGCTTCTGTTTCTTTTGCTTCTGTTTCTTCTTCTTCTTCTTCTTCTTCTTCTTCTTCTTCTTCTTCTTCTTCTTCTTCTTCTTCTTCTTCTTCTTCTTCTTCTTCTTCTTCTGTTTCTTCTGATTCTACTTCTGCTTCTCCTTCTTCTACTTCTCTTTCTGTTTCTACTTCTGCTTCTTCTGCTTCTCCTGCTTCTCCTTTTGTTCTCCTTCTGTTTCTGCTTCTCTTTCTGCTTCTGCTTCTCCTTCTGCTGCTCCTTCTCCTTCTCCTTCTTCTGCTTCTCCCACTGCTTCTGCTTCTTTTGCTTATTATATTTCTTCTGCTTCTCCTGCATCTACTGCTTCTCCTTATGCTTTTCCTTATGTTTCTCCTTATGATTCTCCTTCTTCTCCTTCTTCTCCTTCGTCTTCTTCTTCTTCTTCTTCTTCTTCTTCTTCTTCTTCTTCTTCTTCTTCTTCTTCTTCTTCTTCTTCTTCTTCTTCTTCTTCTTCTTCGTCTTCTTCTTCTTCTTCTTCTCTTTCTTCTGCTTCTGCTGGTTCTTCTGCTTCTACTGCTTCTGTTTTTGCTTCTCATTCTGCTTCTGCTTCTGCTACTGCTTCTGCTGCCCTTCCTTCTCCTTCTCCTTCTCCTACTTCTGTTTCTCCTTCTGCTTCTGCTTCTTCTGCTTCTCCTGCTTCTCCTTCTGCATCTTCTTCTGCTTCTGCTTCTGCTTCTGCTGCTTCTCTGCTTCTGCTTCTCCTTCTTCTGCTTCTCCTTCTGATTCTCCTTCTGCTTCTCCTTCTCCTTCTGCTCCTTCTCCTTCTTCTGCTTCTCCCTCTGATTCTGCTTCTTTTGCTTATTCTTTTTCTTCTGCTTCTGCTTCTCCTGCTTCTGCTTCTTCTGCTTCTCCTTATGCCTCTACTTCTCCTCCTCCTCCTCCTCCTCCTCCTCCTCCTCCTTCTTGTTCTTCTTCTTGTTCTTGTTCTTGTTCTTGTTCTTCTTGTTCTTCTTCTTCTTCTTCTTCTTCTTCTTCTTCTTCTTCTTCTTCTTCTTCTTCTTCTTCTTCTTCTTCTTCTTCTTCTCTTTCTTCTGCTTCTTCTTTTCCTGCTTCTTCTGCTTCTATTGCTTCTCTTTCTGCTTCTCATTCTGCTTCTTCTTCTCCTTCTTCTTCTCCTATTTCTTCTGCGGCTCTTCCTTCTCCTACTTCTACTTCTCCTTCTGCTTCTGCTTCTTCTGCTTCTCCTGCTTCTCCTTCTGCATCTTCTTCTGCTTCTGCTTCTCCTTCTGCTGCTTCTTCTGCTTCTGTTTCTCCTTCTGCTTCTCCTTCTGCTTCTTCTGCTTCTGCTTCTCCTTCTGCTTCTTCTGCTTCTCCTTCTGATTCTCCTTCTGCTTCTCCTTCTGTTTCTCCTTCTCCTTGTCGTTCTTCTGCTTTTCTTTCTGCTTCTCCTTCTGCTTCTACTGCAACATGCTACTGCTTCTTCTGTTTCTTCTGCGTCTCCTTCTGCTTTTGA
>NW_012321034.1:0-1665 GCF_000151885.1 Dipodomys ordii
TGTGTCCCGCTGTGTCCTCTGCTGTGTCCCGCTGTGTCACTCTGTGTCCCGCTGTATCCCGCTGTGACCCCGCTGAGTCCCCGCTGTGTCCCCGCTGTGTCCCCCGCTGTCTCCCACTCTGTCCCCCGCTGTGTCTCACGCTTTGTCCCCGCTGTGTCCCACTGTGTCCCGCTGTATCCCGCTGTGCCCACACTGTGTCCTGTTGTGTCCACAGCTGTGTACCACGCTGTGTAACGCTGTGTCCCCGCTGTATCTACACTGTTCCTCGCTGTGTCCCGCTGTGTCCCCCGATGTGTCCCCCGCTGTGTCCTGGCTGTGTTCCCCGCTGTGTCCCGCTGTGTCCTCGCTGGGTCCCCCGCTGGGTCCCGCTGGGTCCCCCTCTGTGTCCCGCTGTGTCCCGCTGTGTCCCGCTCTGTCCCTGCTGTGTCCCGCTGTGTCCCCCTGTGTGCGCGCTGTGTCCCGCTATGTACTCCGTTGTGTCCAGCTGTTTCACCGCTGAGTCCCCCGCTTTGTCCCGCTGTGTCCCGCTGTGTCCTCGCTGCGTCCCCCGCTGTGTCCCGCTGTGTCCCCCGCTGTGTCCTGCTGTGTCCCGCTGTGTCCCGCTCTGTCCCTGCTGTGTCCCACTGTGCCCTGCTGTGTCCTCGCTGTGTCCCCCGCTGTCTCCCGCTCTGTCCCCCGTTGTGTCTCACGATTTGTCCTTGCTTTGTCCCACTGTGTCCCGCTGTGTCCCGCTGTGCCCCCACTGTGTCCCCTTGTGTCCACACATGTGGACCACACTGTGTAACGCTGTATCCCCGCTGTATCGACGCTGTGTCCCACTGGGTCCCGCTGTGTCCTCGTTGTGTTCCCTGCTGTGTCCCGCAGTGTCCCCAGCTGTGTCTCCCATTGTGTCCTCGCTGTGTCCCCCGCTGTGTCCCGCTGTGTCCTCGCTGTGTCCCCCGCTGTGTCCTGCTGTGTCCCCTGCTGTGTCCCGCTGTGTTCTCGCTGTGTCCCGCTCTGTCTCCCACTTGTCCCCGCTGTGTCCCGCTGTGTCCCTTGGTGTCCCGCTTTGTCCCCCACTGTGTCCCCCGCTGTGTCCCCGCTGTGTCCCGCTCTGTTCTCCCTGTGTCCCCCGCTGTGTCCTGCTGTGTCCCCTGATGTGTCCCACTGTGTCTACTGCTTTGTTCCTGCTGAGTCCCTCTGTGTCCCGCTGTGTCCCCCTGTGTCCTCACTGTGTCCCACGCTGTGTTCCGCTGAGTCCTTGCTGTGTCCCCCGATGTGCCCCGTTGTGTCCCCAGCTGTGCACCCCGCTGTGGCCCTCTCTGTCCACGCTGTATCGACGCTGTGTCCCGCTGTGTCCCGCTGTGTCCTCGCTGTGTCCACCGCTGTCTCCCGCTCTGTCCCCTGCTGTGTCTCACGCTTTGTCCCCGCTGTGTCCCACTGTGTTTCGCTGTGTCCCGCTTTGCCCCCATTGTGTCCCGTTGTGTCCACAGCTGTGTACCACGCTGTGTAACACTGTGTCCCCGCTGTATCGACGCTGTGTCCCGCTGGGTCCCGCTGTGTACTCGCTGTGTTCCCGCTGTGTCCCGCAGTGTCCCCCGCTGTGTCCCCCGCTGTGTCCTCGCTGTATCCCCCGCTGTGTCCCGCTGTGTCCTCGCTGGGTCCCCCGCTGGTCCTGAGAACTAA
>NW_012321035.1:0-1664 GCF_000151885.1 Dipodomys ordii
GCTTCTGCTTCTCCTTCTGCTGCTTCTTCTGCATCTGCTACTCCCTACTTCTGATTCTCATTATGATTCTCCTTCTACTTCTCTATCTGCTGTTCCTTCTCCTTCTTACTGCTTCTCACTCTGATTCTTCTTCTTATGCTTATTCTACTGCTCTGCTCTCCTGCATCTGCTCTCTGCTTCTACTCTTCTCCTTTGCTTCTCCTTCTCCTTCTCCTTCTCCATCTCCTTAATCTTCTTCTTCTTCTTCTTCTTCTTCTTCATCTTCTTCTTCTTCTTCTTCTTCTTCTTCATCTTCATCTTCTTCTTCTTCTTCTTCTTCTTCTTCTTCTTCTTCTTCTTCTTCTTCTCTTTCTTCCGCTTCTTCTTTTCCTGCTTCTTCTGCTTCTACTGCTTCTCTTTCAGCTTCTCATTCTGCTTCTGCTTCTCCTTCTGCTTCTCCTATTGCTTCTGCGGCTCTTCCTTCTCCTTCTCCTACTTCTACTTCTCCTTCTGCTTCTGCTTCTTCTGCTTCTCCTGCTTCTCCTTCTTCTTCAGGTTCTGCTTCTACCTCTTCGACTTCTTCTGCTTCTGCTTCTCCTGCTGCTACTTCTTCTGCTTCTCCTGCTTCTATTTCTGCTTTTCCATCTGTTTCTGCTTCTCCTTCTGCTTCTGCTTCTTCTCCTTCTTCTGTTTCTTCTGCTTCTGCTTCTCCTGCTTCTGCTTCTCCTGCTTCTCGTTCTGCTTCTCTTTCTGCTTCTCCTTCTCCTTCTCCTTCTTCTGCTTCTCCTTCTGCTTCTAGTTCTCCTTCTGCTTCTGATTCTGCTTCTGCTTCTTTGGCTTCTCCTGTTTCTTCTGCTTCTGCTTCTCCTCCTTCTTCTGCTTCTCCTGCTTCTCTTTCTGCTTCTCCTTCTGCTGCTCCTTCTCCTTCTCCTACTTCTGCTTCTCCCACTGCTTCTGCTTCTTTTGCCTATTCTTTTTCTTCTGCTTCTGCTTCTCCTGCTTCTGCTTCTACCGCTTCTCCTTATGCTTCTCCTTATGCTGCTGCTTCTTCTTCTTCTTCCTCTTCTTCTTTTTCGTCTTCTTCTTCTTCCTTTCTTTCTTCTGCTTCTGCTTTTCCTGCTTCTTCTGCTTCTACTGTTTCTCTTTCTGCTTCTCATTCTGCTTCTGCTTCTCCTTCTGCTTCTCCTATTGCTTCTGCTGCACTTCCTTCTCCTTCTCCTTCTCCTACTTCTGCTTCTCCTTCTGCTTCTGCTTCTTCTGCTTCTCCTGCTTCTCGTTCTGCATCTTTTTCTGCTTCTGCTTCTCCTTCTGCTGCTTCTTCTGCTTCTGCTACTCCTTCTTCTGATTCTCCTTCTGATTCTCCTTCTACTTCTCTTTCTGCTGTTCCTTCTCCTTCTTCTGCTTCTCCCTCTGATTCTTCTTCTTATGCTTATTCTTTTTCTACTGCTTCTGCTTCTCCTGCTTCTGCTTCTTCTGCTTCTACTTCTTCTCCTTATGCTTCTCCTTCTCCTTCTCCTCCTTCATCTTCTTCTTCTTCATCTTCTTCTTCTTCTTCTTAATCTTCATCATCTTCTTAATCTTCATCTTCTTCTTCTTATTCATCTTCTTCTTCTTCTTCTTCTTCTCTTTAATCTGCTTCATCTTATCCTGCTTCTTCTGCTTCTACTGCTTCTCTTTCTACTTCT
>NW_012321036.1:0-1664 GCF_000151885.1 Dipodomys ordii
TGCTTTTGCTTCTCTTTCTGCTTCTGCTTCTCCTTCTGCTTCTCTCATGATTCTGCTTCTTCTGCTTCTCCTGTATCTCCTTATGCTTCAGGTTCTGCTTCTGCTTCTTCGGCTTCTTCTGCTTCTGCTTCTCCTGCTGCTGCTTCTTCTGCTGCTCCTGCTTCTATTTCTGCTTTTCCTTCTGTTTCTGCTTCTCCTTCTGCTTCTGCTTCTTCTCCTTCTTATGTTTCTTCTGCTTCTGCTTCTCCTGCTTCTGCTTCTCCTGCTTCTCGTTGTGCTTCTCTTTCTGCTTCTCTTTCTGCTTCTCTTTCTGCTTCTCCTTCTCCTTCTTCAGCTTCTCCTTCTGCTTCTCCTTCTTCTGCTTCAATTTCTCCTTCTGCTTCTCATTCTGCTTCTGCGTCTTCTGTTTCTTCTGCTTCTCTTGCTTCTGCTTCTCCTGCTTCTCCTACTTCTCGTGCTGCTTCTCCTTCTGCGTCTCTTTCTGCTTCTGCTTATGCTTTTGCTTCTCCTACTCCTAATCCTTCTCTTTCGCCTTCTCCTTCTTGTTCTTCTGCTTGTCCTGGTGCTTCTGCTTCTGCTTATTCTACTATTTCTGTTTCCTCTGCTTCTGCTTCAGATTGTGCTTCTTCTGTTTCTCCTTCTGCTTCAGATTCTGCTTCTGCTTCTTCTTCTTCTCCTGTTTCTTCTGCTTCTGATTCTCCTGCTTCTTCTGGTTCTCCTGCTTCTCTTTCTGCTTCTCCTTCTGCTTCTGCTTCTCCTTCTGCTTCTGCTTCTGCTCTTCTCCTTCTTCTGTTTCTTTTGCTTCTGTTTCTTCTGCTTCTTCTTCTTCTGTTTCTTCTGATTCTACTTCTGCTTCTCCTTCTTCTCCTTCTCTTTCTGCTTCTTCTGATTCTCCTGCTTCTCCTTCTTGTTCTCCTTCTGTTTCTGCTTCTCTTTCTGCTTCTGCTTCTCCTTCTGCTGCTCCTTCTCCTTCTCATTCTTCTGCTTCTCTCACTGCTTCTGCTTCTGCTTCTTTTGCTTATTCTTTTTCTTCTGCTTCAGCTTCTCCTGCTTCTGCTTCTTCTGCTTCTACTGCTTCTCCTTATACTTCTCCTTATGCTTCTCCTTATGCTGCTGCTTCTTCTTCTTCTTCTTCGTCTTCTTCTTCTTCTCTTTCTTCTGCTTCTGCTTTTCCTGCCTCTTCTGCTTCTACTGCTTCTCTTTCTGCTTCTTGTCCTTCTCCTGTTTCTTCTCCTTCTGCTTCTCCTGCTTCTGCTTCTTCTGCTTTTCCTGCTTCTCTTTCTGCTTCTCCTTCTGCTTTTGCTCCTTCTCCTTCTTCTGTTTCTTCTTCTTCTGCTTCTCCCGCTTGTGCTTCTTCTGCTTCTCCTGCTTCTCGTTCAGCTTCTCTTCGTCGGCTTCTATTTCTATTTCTGCTTCTGCTTCTTCTGATTCTGATTCTTCTCCTTCTTCTTCTCCTTCTGCTTCTGTGTCTTCTGCATTTCCTGCTTCTCCTTCTGCATCTCCTTCTGCTTGTGCTTTTCCTTCTGCTTCTTCTTCTGCTCCGGCTTCTCCTTCTCCTTTTTCTGCTTCCCCGTCTGCTTCTGTTTCTTCTGCTTTTCCTGCTTCTCCTTCTGCTTTTCCTTCTATTTCTCCTACTCGTTCTTCTGCTATTCCTTCTGCTTCTC
>NW_012321037.1:0-1664 GCF_000151885.1 Dipodomys ordii
GAAGATTTTTTTTTTGATGTATCAGAATTAATTGAAACTGATGAAGGAGATTAGCATTATCAGTATTAGAAGGAGTTATCATATGCTGATGGAGTTTCTGAATGAGAAGCAGGAGAATCAGATGAAGCAGGAGAAGCAGTATTTTTTTTTCAGGATAAGTCTAAGAAGCAGAAGCAGAATCTGAAGCAGAAGGAGAAACAGAAGAAGCACAATCTGAAGCAGAAGCAGAAGAAACAGAAATAGTAGAATAAGAAGATGCTGAAGCACCAGGACAAGCAGAAGAACTAGAAGGAGAAGGCGAAAGAGAAGGATTAGGAGTAGGAGAAGCTAAAGGATAAGCAGAAGCAGAAAGAGACGCAGAAGGAGAAGCAGCACGAGAAGTAGGAGAAGCAGGAGAAGCAGAAGCAAGAGAAGCAGAAGAAACAGAAGACGCAGAAGCAGAATGAGAAGCAGAAGGAGAAATTGAAGCAGAAGGAGAAGGAGAAGCAGAAGGAGAAGCTGAAGAAGGAGAAGGAGAAGCAGAAAGAGAAGCAGAAAGAGAAGCACAACGAGAAGCAGGAGAAGCAGAAGCAGGAGAAGCAGAAGCAGAAGAAACATAAGAAGGAGAAGAAGCAGAAGCAGAAGGAGAAGCAGAAACAGAAGGAAAAGCAGAAATAGAAGCAGGAGCAGCAGAAGAAGCAGCAGCAGGAGAAGCAGAAGCAGAAGAAGCCGAAGAAGCAGAAGCAGAACCTGAAGCATAAGGAGATACAGGAGAAGCAGAAGAAGCAGAATCTGGAGAAGCAGAAGGAGAAGCAGAAGCAGAAAGAGAAGCAAAAGCAGAAGGAGAAGCAGAAGAAACAGAAGAAGCAGAGGCAGTAGCAGAAGAAGCAGAAGATGCAGAAGCAGAAGGAGAAGCAGAAGCAGTAGTAGAAGCAGAAGAAGGAGAAGCATAAAGAGAAACAGAAGGAGAAGCAGGAGAAGCAGAAGCAGGAGAAGCAGAATCAGAAGAAATAAAAGAAGGAGAAGAAGCAGAAGCAGAAAGAGAAGCAGAAACAGAAGGAGAAGCAGAAAAAGAAGCAGAAGAAGCCGAAGAAGAAGCCGAAGAAGCAAAAGCAGAACCTAAAGCAGAAGGAGAAGCAGGAGAAGCAGAAGAAGCAGAATCTGGAGAAGAAGAAGGAGAACCAGAAGGAGAAGCAGAAGCAGAAAGAGAAGCAAAAGCAGAAGGAGAAGCAGAAGAAACAGAAGAAGCAGAATCAGTAGCAGAAGAAGCTGAAGATGCAGAACCAGAAAGAGAAGCAGAAGGAATAGCAGAAGAACGAGAAGGAGAAATAGAAGGAGAAGCAGAAGGAGAAGCAGGAAAAGCAGAAGAAACAGAAGCAGACGGAGAAGCAGAAGAAGGAGAAGGAGAAGCCAGAGCAGAAGAAGAAGCAGAAGGAAAAGCACAAGCCGAAGGAGATGCAGAAGGAGAAGCAGGAAATGCAGAAGACGCAGACGCAGAAGGAGAAGAAGAAGGAGAAGAATCAGAATCAGAAGAAGCAGAAGCAGAAATAGAAAGAGAAGCCGACGAAGAGAAGCTGAACGAGAAACAGGAGAAGCAGAAGAAGCAGAAGCGGGAGAAGCAGAAGAAGAAGAAACAGAAGAAGGAGAAGGAGCAGAACCAGAAGGAGAAGCAGAAGGAGAAGCAG
>NW_012321038.1:0-1664 GCF_000151885.1 Dipodomys ordii
CTGCTTCTCCTCTGCTACTCCTTTTGCATCATCTTCGTCTGCATTACCTGCGTCTCTTTCTGCTTCTCCTTCTGTTTCTCCTTCTGTTTCTCCTTCTCCTTCATGATCTTCTGCTTTTACTTCTGCTTCTGCTACAACTGCTTCTGCTTCTAATTCTTCTGTTTCTTCTGCTTCTTCTTCTGCTTTTGATTCTCTTTTTGCTTCTGCTTCTCGTTCTGCTTCTTCAGATTCTGCTTCTTCTGCTTCTCCTGCTTCTCCTTCTGCTTCAGGTTCTCCTTCTGCTTCTTCACATTCTTATGCTTCTGCTTCTCCTGCTTCTGCTTCTTCTGCTTTCCCTCCTTCTCTTCCTGCTTCTCCTTCTGTTTCTGCTTCTCCTTCTGCTTCTGCTTCTTGTCCTTCTTGTGTTTCTTCTGCTTCTGCTTCTCAAGTTTCTGCATCTCCTGCTTCTCCTTCTGCTGCTCTTTCTGCTTCTCCTGCAGCTTTTCCTTCTCCTGCTCCTTCTTCTGCTTCTCTTTCTGCTTCTCCTTCTGTTTCTCCTACTCCTTCTCCTTCTCGTTCTTCTGCTTTTCCTTCTGCTTCTCCTTCTGCTTCTGCAACTTCTGCTTCTTCTGCTACTGCCTCTGCTTCTTCTGTTTCTTCTGCTTCTAGTTCTGCTTCTCCTTCTGCTTTTGCTTCTCTTTCTGCTTCTGCTTCTCCTTCTGCTTCTCCAGATTCTGCTTCTTCTGCTTCTCCTGCTTCTCTTTCTGCTTCAGGTTCTGCTTCTGCTTCTTCGGCTTCTTCTGCTTCTGCTTATCCTGCTGCTGCTTCTTCTGCTTCTCCTGCTTCTCCTGCTTCTCTTTCTGCTTTTCCTTATGTTTCTGCTTCTCCTTCTGCTTCTGCTTCTTCTCCTTCCTATGTTTCTTCTGCTTCTGCTTCTCCTGCTTCTGCTTCTCCTGCTTCTCGTTGTGCTTCTCTTTCTGCTTCTCTTTCTGCTTCTCCTTCTTCTGCTTATGCTTCTGCTTCTCCTTCTGCTTCTGCTTCTGCTTCAATTTCTCCTTCTGCTTCTCATTCTGCTTCTGCGTCTTCTGTTTCTTCTGCTTCTCCTGCTTCTCCTACTTCTCGTGCTGCTTCTCCTTCTGCGTCTCTTTCTGCTTCTGCTTATCCTTTTGCTTCTCCTACTCCTAATCCTTCTATTTCGCCTTCTCCTTCTCCTTCTTCTGCTTCTCCTGCTTCTCCTTCTGCATCTTCTTCTGCTTCTGCTTCTGCTTCTGCTGCTTCTTCAGCTTCTGCTTCTCCTTCTTCTGCTTCTCCCTCTGATTCTGCTTCTTATGCTTATTCTTTTTCTTCTGGTTCTGCTTCTCCTGCTTCTGCTTCTCCTGCTTCTGCTTCTTCTGCTTCTACTGCTTCTCCTTCTTCATAATCTTCTTCTTCTTCTTCTTCTTCTTCTTCTTCTTCTTCTTCTTCTTCTTCTTCTTCTTCTTCTTCTTCTTCTTCTTCTTCTTCTCCTTCTTCTTCTTCTTCTTCTTCTCTTTCTGCTGCTTCTGCTTTTCCTGCTTCTTCTTCTTCTACTGCTTCTCTTTCTGCTTCTCATTCTGCTTCTGCTTCTTCTTCTGCTTCTCCTATTGCTTCTGCGACTCTTCCTTCTCCTTCTCCCACTTCTCCTTCTACTCAGCTTCTGCTTCTTC
>NW_012321039.1:0-1664 GCF_000151885.1 Dipodomys ordii
ACAGAAGTACACAGCGGGGCACAGAGAGAGGACACATTGGGACACAGCGGGACTCAGCGGGGGACACAGCAGTACACAGCGGGACACAGCGGGACACAGAGGGGAAAGAGCATGGACACAGCGGGGGTCACAGCGAGACACAGCCGGGGACACAGAGGGGTACACAGCGGGACACAGCGGGGAAAAAAGCGAGGCCACAGCGGAACACAGCGTGGGACACAGCAAGGACACAGCGGGACACAGCGGGACACAGTGGGGACAAAGCAGTAGACACAACGGGACACAATGGCGGACACAGCGGGACACAGCAGGGGACGCAGGGAGGACACAGCGGGACCCAGCCTCGATACAGCGGGGACACAGCGGGACACAGCGAGGTACACAGCTGGGGACACAACAGGACACAGCGGGGGACACAGCGAGGACACAGCGGGACACAGTGGGACACAGCAGGACACTGCGGGAACATAGCGAGACACAGCGGGGTACAGAGCTGGACACAGCGGAACACAGCTGGGGACATAGCGGGGACACAGCGGGACACAGCGGGGGACACAGCGAGGACGCAGCGGGACACAGCGGAACTCAGCGGGGGACAAAGCGGGAGACAGCGGGGGACACAGCGAGCACACAGCAGGACACAGCGGCCACACAGAGGGGACTCAGTGGGGGACACAGCGGGGTACAAAGAGGGACACCACGGGACACAGTGAGACACAGTGGGACACAGCGGGACACTGTGGGGACACAGTAGGACAAAGCGGGGGACACAGCGGGACACAACGGAACAAAGCCGTGGACAGAGCGGAGACAGAGTAGGGCCACAACGGGACACCTCGGTGACACAGCTGGACACAGCGGGGTACACAGCGGGACACAGCGGGGACACAGCGGGGACACAGCGGGACACAGCGGGGACAGAGCGGGACACAGTCGGACACAGCGGGACACAGTGGGGGACACAGCGGGACACAGCGGGGGACCCAGCGAGGACACAGCGGGACACAGCGGGGGACACAGCGAGGACACAGCGGGGGACACAGCAGGGGACACAGCGGGACACAGCGGGGAACACAGCGAGGACACAGCGGGACACAGCGGGACACAGCGTCGATACAGAGGGGACTCAGCGGAGGACACAGCGGGGGAAACAGCGGGGGACAAAGTGGGACACCACGGGACACAGTGTGACACAGCGGGACACAGCGGGGACACTGCGGGGACACAGCAGGACAAAGCTGGGACATAGCGGGACACAGCAGCACACAGCGGGGGACACAGCCGGACACAGCGGGGGAAACAGTGGGGGACACAGTGGGACACGGTGGGATACAGCGGGGGACACATGGGGAACACAGCGGGACACAGCGGGGACACAGCGGGACTCAGCGGGGGACACAGCAGTATACAGCAGGACACAGCGGGGACACAGCAGGGACACAGCGGGGGACACATCGGGACACAGCGGGACACAGCGGGGAACACAGCGGGACACAGAGGGGGACACAGAGGGGTACACAGCGGGACACAGCTGGGAACACAGCGGGTCACAGCGGGACACAGCGGGAACACAGCTGGACACAGCGGGGTAGACAGTGGGACACAGGGGGCACACAATGGGGACACAGCGGGGGACACAGCGGGACACAGCGGGTCACAGCGGG
>NW_012321040.1:0-1664 GCF_000151885.1 Dipodomys ordii
TCAGGAACAGCGGGACAAGCGGGACACAGCGTGGACACAACGGGGGACACACTTTTGAACACAGCGGGACACAGCGTGGACACAGCGGGACACAGCGGGACACAGCAGGACAAAGCGGGACACAGCAGGACACAGACGGGGACACCGCGGGGGACAGCAGGGACATTCCGTGGGACAGCGGGGAAACAGCGGGACACAGCGGGAGACAGCGGGGACACAGCGGGGGACACAGTGAGGACACAGCGGGACACGTTGGGGACACAGCGGGACACAGTGGGACAGAGCGGAGGACACAGGGGGACACAGGGGGAACACAGCAAGGACACAGCGATACACAGAGGGACACAGCGTGGACACAGCAAGGGACACAGCGGGACACAGTGGGTCACAGCGGGGACACAGTGGGGGACACAGCAGGGGACACAGCTGGGTACAAACGGGACACCAAGGGACACCACGGGACACAGCGGGACACAGCGCGGACACAGTGGAGACACAGCGGGGACACAGTGAGGGACTCAGCGGGACACAGCAAGGATACAGCGCGACACAGCGCGACACAGCGGGGACACAGCGGGGGACACAGCGGGACACAGCATAGACACAGCGGAAGACACACCGGGACACAGTGGGGGACACAGAGGGGGACACAGCGGGGACACAGCGGGGGACACAGCGGGGGACACAGCGGGGACACAGTGGGGGACACAGCGGGGACACAGCGGGGCACCGGGGAGGACACAGCGGGACACAGTGGGGAACACCGAGAGGACACAGCGGGACCCAGCTGGACATAGCATCGATACAGTGGGGACACAACCAGACACAGCAGGTTACACAGCTGATGAAACAACGGGACACAGTGGGGGACACAGCGGGGCACAGCGGGGACAAAACGGGAGACACAGCGGGGAACAGAGCAGGACACAGCGGGGGACACAGAGAGGACACAGTGGGGACACAGCGAGACTCAGCGGGGGACACAGCGGGGGACAAAGCTGGACACGACGGGACACAGTAGGACACAGCGGGACACAGCGGGGACACTATGGGGACACAGTGGGGGACAAAGCGGGACACAGCAGGATACAGCGAGACACAGCAGGGGACACAGCGGGACACATCGGGCGACACAGCGAGGACACAGTGGGGGACACAGTGTGGGACACAGCGGAACACAGCAGGGAACGCAGCGGGGGACACAGCGCGATACAGCGGGACACAGTGGGGGACACTGGAGGTACACAGCGGGACACAGCGGGGGACACAGTGAGGACACATTGGGACACAGTGGAGAACAGAGCGTGGGACACAGCGAGACACAGCGGGGACAAAGCTGGACACAGCGTGGTACACAGAGGGACACAGCGGGGAGACAAGGGGGCACAGCGGGACACAGGGAGACACAGCGGGACACAGCGGAGGACACAGTGGGACACAGGGTGGGACACAGCGAGGACAAAGTGGGACACAGCAGGGGAAACAGCAAGGACACAGCGGGACACAGCGGGGGACACAGCGGGACACAGCGGGGGACACAGCAGGGGACACAGCGGGACACAGCGGTTGACACAGCTGGGGACACAACGGGACACAGCAGGACACAGCGGGGGACACAGCTGGGGACACAACGGGACACAGCGGGGGACACAGCGAGGACTGAT
>NW_012321041.1:0-1663 GCF_000151885.1 Dipodomys ordii
TCCTTCTTCTTCTCCAGATTCTTCTTCTGCTGCTTCTCCTGCTTCTCCTTCTGCTTCAGGTTCTGCTTTTGCTTCTTCGGCTTCTTCTGCTTCTATTTCTGCTTCTCCTTCTGTTTCTGCTTCTCTTTCTGCTTCTGCTTCTTCTCCTTCTTCTATTTCTTCTGCTTCTGCTTCTTCTGCTCCTGCTTCTACTACTGCTTCTGCTCCCCTTCTGCATCTTCTTTATTTCAATTTCTCCTTCTTCTGCTTTTCATTCTGCTTCTGCTTTTCCTGCTTCTTCTGATTTTCCTGCTTCTCCTTCTCCTTCTCCTTCTCTTTCTGCTTCTGCTTATCCTTCTGTTTCTCCTACTCCTAATCCTTCTCTTTCTCCTTCTTTTTCTTCTGCTTCTCTTGCTGCTTCTTCTTCTGCTTCTTCTGCTTTTTCTGTTTCTTCTTCTTCTGCTTCAGCTTCTGCTTCTTGTGCTTCTCCTGCTTTTGCTTCTCCTTCTGCTTCTGCTTCTGCTCTTCTCCTTCTTCTGTTTCTTCTGCTTCTGCTTCTCCTGCTTCTTCTTCTTCTGCTTCTCTTACTTCTCCTTCTGCTTCTCCGTCTCATTCTCCTTCTCCTTCAATTTCTCCTTCTTGTGCTTCTCATTCTGCTTCTGCTTCTCCTGCTTCTGCTTCTTCTGTTTCTTCTTCTGCTTCTCCTACTGCTTCTCTTTCTGCTTCTTATTCTGCTTCTGCTCCTCCTACTCCTAATCCTTCTCATTCTCCTTCTTCTTCTTCTGCTTCTCGTCCTGCATCTGCTTCTTCTGCTTTTTCTGTTTCTTCTGCTTATGCTTTTCCAGCTTCTGCTGCTTCTGCATCTCCTTCTGCTTCAGGTTCTCCTTCTGGTTCTTGGGCTTCTTCTGTTTCTTCTGCTTCTGCTTCTCCTGCTACTGCTTCTTCTGCTTCTCTTTCTGCTTCTCCTTCTGCTTCTGCTTCTCCTTCTGCTCCTTCTCCATCTTCTGTTTCTTCTTCTGCTTCTCCCGCTTCTACTTCTTCTGCTTCTCCTGCTTGTCCTTCTCCTTCTGCTTCTCCTTCTCCTTCTTCTGCTGCTCTTTCTGCTTCTGCTTCTGCTTTTCTGATTCTTCAACTTCTCCTTCTTCTTCTCCTTCTGTTTCTGCTTCTCTTTCTGCTTCTGCATCTCCTTCTGCTTCATCTTCTGCTGCTCCTTCTCCTTCTTCTGTTTCTCCCTCTGCTTCTGCTACTTATGCTTCTTCTTTTTCTTCTGCTTCTGCTTTTCCAGCTTCTGCTGCTTCTGCTTCTCCTTCTGCTTCAGGTTCTCCTTCTGCTTCTTGGTCTTCTTCTGTTTCTTCTGCTTCTGCTTCTCCTGCTACTGCTTCTTCTGCTTCTCTTTATGCTTCTCCTTCTGCTTCTGCTTCTCCTTCTGCTCCTTCTCCTTCTTCTGTTTCTTCTTCTGCTGCTTCTCCCGCTTCTGCTTCTTCTGCTTCTCCTGCTTTTCCTTCTCCTTCTGCTTCTCCTTCTCCTTCTTCTGCTGCTCTTTCTGCTTCTGCTTCTGCTTCTTCTGATTCTCCAAATTCTCCTTCTTCTTCTCCTTCTGTTTCTGCTTCTCTATCTGCTTCTGCATCTCCTTCTGCAATAAACCTTCTGCTGCTCTTTCTCCTTCTTCTGTTTCTCCCTCTGC
>NW_012321042.1:0-1663 GCF_000151885.1 Dipodomys ordii
TTCTTCTGCTTCTCCCTCTGCTTCTGCTTCTTATGCTTCTTCTTTTTCTTCTGGTTCTGCTTCTCCTGCTTCTGCTTCTTATGCTTCTTGTGCTTCTTCTCCTTCTTCTGCTTCTTCTGCTTCTACTTCTCTTTCTGCTTCTGCTTCTAATGCTTGTTTTTCTGCTTCTTCTGCTGCTTCTCCTTTTGCTGGTTCTTCTACTTCTTCTTCTGCTTCTCTTTTTGCTTCTCCTTCTGCTTCTGCTTCTGCGTCTTCTGTTTCTCCTGCCTGAATTTCTGGTTCTACTTGTTCTGCTGCTTCTCCTTCTGCTTCTACTTCTACTTCTGCTTCTGATTCTGCTTCTTCTGCTTCTTCTCTTTCGGCTTCTCCTGCTTCTTTTTCTTGTGCTTCCCCTGCTTCTGTTTCTGCTTCTCATTCCGCTTCTGCTTCTCCTTCTGCTTCTCCTCCTTGTCCTTCTCCTACTTCTGCTTCTCCTTCAGCTTCTCCTTCTTCTGTTTCTCCTGCTTCTCCTTCTGCATCTCCTTCTGCTTGTGGTTGTCCTTATGCTTCTTCTTCTGCTTCTGCTTCTCCTTCTCCTTCTTTTGCTTCTCCTTTTGCTTCTGCTTCTTCTGCTTTTCCTTCTTCTCCTTCTGCTTCTGCTTCTTCTGCTTCTCCTTCTGCATCTTCTTCTGCTTCTCCTTCTTCTTCTTCAGCTTCTCCTTCTGATTCTCCTTCTGCTTCTTCTTCTTCTGCTTTACCTGCTTCTCTTTGTGCTTCTCCTTCTGCTGCTCCTTCTGTTTCTCCTTCTCCTTCTTGTTCTTCTGCTTTTCCTTCTGCTTCTCGTTCTGCTTCTGCTACAACTGCTACTGATTCTACTTCTTCTGTTTCATCTGCTTCTCCTTCTGCTTCAGGTTCTGCTTCTGCTTCTTCGGATTCTTATGCTTCTGCTTCTCCTGCTTCTGCTTCATCTGCTTCCCCTCATTCTCTTTCTGCTTCTCCTTCTGTATCTGCTTCTCCATCTGCATCTGCTTCTTGTCCTTCACCTGTTTCTTCTGCTTCTGCTTCTGCTTCTCCTGTTTCTGCTTCTCCTGCTTCTCCTTCTGCTGCTCTTTCTGCTTCTCCTGCTGCTTTTCCTTCTCCTGCTCCTTCTTCTGCTTCTCTTTCAGCTTCTCCTTCTGTTTCTCCTTCTCCTTCTCCTTCTCCTTCTCGTTCTTCTGCTTTCCCTTCTGCTTCTCCTTCTGCTTCTGCATCTTCTGCTTCTTCTGCTACTGCCTCTGCTTCTTCTGTTTCTTCTGCTTCTCCTTCTGCTTTTGCTTCTCTTTCTGCTTCTGCTTCTCCTTCTGCTTCTCCAGATTCTGCTTCTTCTGCTTCTCCTGCTTCTCCTTCTGCTTCAGGTTCTGCTTCTGCTTCTTCGGCTTCTTCTGCTTCTGCTTCTCCTGCTGCTGCTTCTTCTGCTTCTCCTGCTTTTCTTTTTGCTTTTCCTTCTGTTTCTGCTTCTCCTTCTGCTTCTGCTTCTTCTCCTTCTTCTGTTTCTTCTGCTTCTGCTTCTCCTGCTTCTGCTTCTCCTGCTTCTCATTCTGCTTCTCCTTCTTCTTCTGCTTCTCCTTTTGCTTCTGCTTCTCCTTCTGCTTCATGCTTCAATTTCTCCTTCTGCTTCTCATTCTGCTTCTGCATCTCCTTCTGC
>NW_012321043.1:0-1663 GCF_000151885.1 Dipodomys ordii
AGAGGAGAAGGAGAAACAGAAGGAGAAGCAGAAGGAGAAGCAGAAAGAGAAGCAGGTAAAGCAGAAGAAGAAGAAGCAGAAGGAGAAGCAGAAGAAGGAGAAGGAGAAGCAGAAGCAGAAGAAGATGCAGAAGGAGAAGCAGGAGAAGAAGAAGAAGCAGAAGCAGAAGGAGAAGCAGGAAAAGCAGAAGAAGCAGAAGCAAAAGAAGGAGAAGGAGAAGAAGAAGAAGGAGCATAAGGACAAGCACAAGCAGAAGGAGATGCAGAAGGAGAAGCAGGAGAAACAGAAGAAGCAGAAGCTGAAGGAGAAGCAGAAGTAGGAGAAGGAGAAGGAGGAGAAGCAGAAGGAGAAGCAGAAGCGGAATGAGAAGCAGAAAGAAAAGCAGGAGATGCACAAGAAGCAGAAGCAGGAGAAGCCGAAAGAGAAGAAGCAGAAGAAGCAGAAACAGAAGCAGATGTAGAAGCAGAAGCAGAAGGAGAAGCAGCAGAACAAGTAGAACCAGAAATTCAGGCAGGAGAAACAGAAGAAGCAGAAGCAGAAAGAGAAGCAAAAAGAGAAGCAGAAGGAGAAGTAGAAGAAGCAGCAGAAGGAGAAGCAGCAGAAGAAGCAGAAAAACAAGCAGGAGAAGCAGAAGCAGAAAGAGAAGTAGAAGCAGAAGAAGCAGAAGAAGAAGAAGAAGCAGTAGAAGCATAAGAAGCAGAAGCAGGAGAAGCAGAAGCAGAAGAAAAAGAAGAAGCATAAGAAGCAGAAGTAGAAGCAGAGGGAGAAACAGAAGAAGGAGAAGGAGCAGCAGAAGGTGAAGCAGAAGGAGATGGAGAAGCAGAAAGAGAAGCAGAAACAGAAGGAAAAGAAGAAGGATTAGTTGGAGAATCAGAAGAAGCAGAAGCAGAAAGAGAAGCAGAAGAAGGAGAAGGAGAAGCAGAAGCAGAGGAAAGGAAGGAGAAGCAGAAGAAGCAGAAGCGGGAGAAGCAGAAGAAGAAGAAGAAGAAGAAGAAGAAGAAGAAGAAGAAGAAGAAGAAGAAGAAGAAGAAGAAGAAGAAGAAGAAGAAGAAGAAGAAGAAGAAGAAGAAGAAGGAGAAGAAGAAGAAGAAATAGAAGAAGAAGAAGAAGAAGAAGAAGAAGAAGAAGAAGAAGAAGAAGAAGAAGAAGAAGAAGAAGAAGAAAGAGAAGGAGAAGGAGCAGAAGGAGAAGCAGAAGCAGAAGGAGAAGCAGAAAGACAAGGAGAAGAAGCAGTAGCAGGAGAAGCAGAAGCACAAGAAACAGAAGAAGCTGAAGAAGCAGAAGCAGGACCTGAAGCAGAAGAAACAGAACAAGCAGAAGAAGCAGTAGCAGAAGCAGAACGAGAAGCAGAAGAAGAAGAAGGAAAAGGAGAAAGAGTAGGATTAGGAGTAGGAAGAGCAGAAGGAGAATCAGAAGCAGAAGGAGCAGCAGAAGGAGAAGCAGAAGGAGAAGCAATAGGAGAAGCAGAAGAAGGAGAAGCAGAAGCAGAAGAAGCAGCAGAAGGAGAAGCAGAAGCAGAAGAAGATGCAGAAGGAGAAGCAGAAGAAGCAAAAGCGGAAGGAGAAGCAGAGGTAGCAGAAGGAGAAGGAGAAGGAAGGGCAGCAGAAGCAATAGGAGAAGCAGAAGGAGAAGCAGAAGCTTTTATGTCAAGCAGAAAGAGAAG
>NW_012321044.1:0-1663 GCF_000151885.1 Dipodomys ordii
CCCAGGTAGGAGGAAAGGGAGGGGAAGGAAGCAGAGCACAACCCCAACCACCGAGTAAAGGAGCTGTTCGGCTATTTCCCGGGTGTCAGCGCCCATCAGCCGACCTTTTGGTTTGTTAGCGCCAAGCCCATCATGAGATTGAAGATGTTGTCCCGTTGTGTCACAGTGATTTCCAAAATCAGAGCACACCGCGTCGAGCGGCAGACATGAGATCCCTCCCCTGTGCCCAATTGCGGTCAAATTACAAACACAACAGCAGCGTGAGATTCAAGCAAATTTGTTTTGTTTTTGTTCCGAGGGGTAGGGTTGTGGATTTTGGTGCCGTGGAGGGGGGGTGGGAGGTCGTGGTCGTGGTCGAGTAATCGCCTGCGGGGGGGAGCTGAGGATGGAGGGTTACGCCACCTGCATGGATGGCTCGCGTTCCCCTCTGGCTGTCTGGTTGCTGCTGAGTGCTTCAGATATCACCATCCGGTCAGGAAGCAGGGGCTGGAAGATAAAGAGATATTAAAGAGATAATTAGGAGCAGGACTCCAGGGAAGCCTGAAGGCGGGGGGGCGGGGGGAGGTGGGATGGAGAGAATGGTTGAGAGGAGGGGAGACGGATCTATCCAGGGAACGAGCGACTCCTCCCCCTCCCCCTCCGCAACACGTCGGCTGGCGGTCGAAACCCCGCCCTCCCCCCTCCCCGTCGTCATGGCTACGACAGAGGAAAAGCAAATGATGATAATAATGAATCATAACAACCTATATGTATGTGTATGTCAGAACTCTCACTCCCCACTGCCGGGTAGGTGGGGACTGACTGACTGAGTGAGTGACTGACCCGACCCGTGCTTTGCCCCTCCCGCCGCCCCATCCACCTTGTCGACGGCGAACGCGCGCCATCTAGTGGTGGTTTTGTGAATTGCAGTTTTCTCTCATGAAATGCATGGGGGAAAAAAAAGAACAAACAAACCACGCACTGACTGACTGAGAAAACCGGCCCAGGCTGGCTGGCCCCGAGAGAGACTGCCTTCTTTTCAGAGAAGGGGTGGGGTGGGGATGATGATGTGCCTCGTTGGAGTATGGGGCCCATGCATAGGCAGGCAGGCAGGCAGGCAGGCTCGGAGTCGGACCGTTGTGTGTTGGAGCGCCAGTACAGTAGCTCAAGCCCCAGGATTGACTGGCAAGTCGAGAGGAAAAGGAGGGAGGGAGTGCGGGCGGGCGGGCGGGCGGGCGGGAGAGAGAATTCAAACGAGAGAGAGAGAGACAGACAGACAGACAGACAGACAGACAGACAGACAGAGACAAAGAGAGACACAGAGAGAGAAATAGAGAAACAGAAACAGAGAGACAAGAGACAGAGACGTGGTGAATTGGTCCGGCTGGACTACATACATGCTCTGTCGCGTCCGATCTTTGAGTTTCCTCAAAGATGCACGCACGCACACACACCGATACACTGAGATGCCCTCTGCCCCCTCTTCTCTCCTCTCCAATTCCCCGGCCCCTCCCCCCGCCCCCCCCGTCAGGCACCAGAAATGAGATCCCTCCCCTTCGCCTATTGCGTCAATTACAAACAAAAGGCAGCGTGAGATTCAAGCAAATTTGTTTTATTTTGTTCCGAGGGTAGGGTTGTGGATTTTGGTGCGGGGGGGGGGTCGGAGGTCGTGGTCGTGGTCGAG
>NW_012321045.1:0-1663 GCF_000151885.1 Dipodomys ordii
TTTCTATGTAGGAATATGATCCGTAGTAAATTCCTCGGCCGATGTGAAGATAAAGGCAGATGAAAAATAGAGATGCTCCGTTAGCATGCATATAGCGGATGAGTCATCCGTAATTTACATCTCGACAAATATGGGTGACTGATGAGAATGCTGTGAGGGTGTCAGGTGTATAATGTATTGCTAGGAATAGACCTGATGCGATTTGAATGACTAGGCAAAATCCCAAGAGTGAGCCAAAGTTTCATCATCCTGAAATGTTTGATGGAGCTGGAAGGTCAATAAATGCGTGATTAACTATTTTTATAATAGGGTGAGTCTTTCGTAAGATTGTCATTATTGGTTACTATAGTTGAATTAACAACGATGATTTTTCATGTCATTAGTCCTGGTTTTAGTCCATGTAGTAATTATGACATACTTATTGTATATTCTGTTAACAATTATGGTGGTAGGGTTTGTTGGTGTTGCTGCGAAGCCTTCTCCTATTTATGCTGGTTTAGGGTTGATTATTAGTGGTGGAGTTGGGTGTGGGTTAATAATGTTATATGGAAGTTCTTATATAGGATTGATAGTATTCTTAATTTATTTGGGTGGAATATTGGTAGTATTTGGTTATACTACTGCAATAGCTACAGAGGAGTATCCTGAAGCTTGAAGTTCTAATATTTGACTATGAATGTTGCTTTTATTAGGGGTAATTATAGAGGCTATGTTAGTAGTTTATGTGCTTGGAGATGAGGGAGTAAATGTGTTAGATAATGTATATGATGTGGATGAGTGGGTTGTATTTGATAATGATGAGATAGTTTTAGTTCGAGAAGATTCTGTAGGTGTTGGAGCTATATATAGTTATGGAAGTTGGTTGATGGTTGTAGCGGGGTGGTCATTGTTTGTTTGGTGTATTTATTATTGTGGAGGTGACTCGTGGGGTTTAGGTAGATATAAGAATTAGGACTAGAATAGATAGAAGGAATGATAGGAAATAGATTGCGATTAGTCCTTTATGGTTTGATGAGGAGGAGGATGCTGATTGTTGTAATGAGCTAATAAGTTTAGGCATAGATTTTTCTGTTCAGATATAATCTAGTGTTGAAGTAGCTATTTTTTGATTGAAAGATAGGTTAGAAAATGGGATGTAACGATGTACAATTAATGGAAAATAGCCTAGCATGTTAGAGAAGTTATAGTGATATGAATTTGGATAGAGTTTTAGGTAGAGTGTTATAGAATTTAGTTCTAATGCGATTACAAATCCTGTGATTGTGATGATGAGGGCTGTTAGTTTAATTATAGTTGGTATAGTCATGATTGGTGTATTAATTGGATTAATAAAGTTTGAAATAATATATCCTGCGAAGATGCTGCCGAGTAAGAGTCGTAAAATTGGATAAATCAAGTTAGGGTGATTTTCGTTAATTGGGGTTATAGGTTGGAATCGTGGGTAGTTTGTAAGGACAAAGAAGATGATTCGTGTGCTGTAGGCCGCAGTAAGTGAGGTTGCAATTAGGGTAATGATTAGGGCTCAGGCGTTTGTATACGACGTGTTTATTGCTTCAATAATTAGGTCTTTAGAGTAAAATCCTGTGAGGAAAGGCATACCTGTTAATGCTAAGCTGCCGATGATTAGAGCTGAAGTGGTAAATGGAAGTAATTTGGCTATCCT
>NW_012321046.1:0-1663 GCF_000151885.1 Dipodomys ordii
TGCAGAAGCAAAAGAAACAGAAATAGTAGAATAAGCAGAAGTAGAAGCACTAGGACAAGCAGAAGAACAAGAAGGAGAAGGCGAAAGAGAATGATTAGGAGTAGGAGAAGCAAAAGGATAAGCTGAAGCAGAAAGAGACGCAGAAGGAAAAGCAGCACGAGAAGTAGGAGAAGCAGGAGAAGCAGAAGCAAGAGAAGCAGAAGAAACAGAAGACGCAGAAGCAGAATGAGAAGCAGAAGGAGAAATTGAAGCAGAAGGAGAAGCAGAAGAAGGAGAAGGAGAAGTAGAAGCAGAAAGAGAAGAAGAACGAGAAGCAGGAGAAGCAGAAGCAGGAGAAGCAGAAGCAGGAGAAGCAGAAACAGAAGAAACAGAAGAAGGAGAAGAAGCAGAAGTAGAAGGAGAAGCAGAAACAGAAGGAAAAGCAGAAAGAGAAGCAGAAGAAGCAGCAGCAGGAGAAGCAGAAGCAGAAGAAGCCGAAGAAGCAGAAGCAGAACCTGAAGAAGAAGGAGAAGCAGAAGAAGCAGAATCTGGAGAAGCAGAAGGAGAAGCAGAAGCAGAAAGAGAAGCAAAAGCAGAAGGAGAACCAGAAGGAGAAGCAGAAGAAGCAGATGCAGTAGCAGAAGAAGCAGAAGATGCAGAAGCAGAAGGAGAAGCAGAAGGAAAAGCAGAAGAACGAGAAGGAGAAGGAGAAACAGAATGAGAAGCAGAAAGAGAAGCAGAAGAAGGAGCAGGAGAAGGAAAAGCAGCAGGAGAAGCAGAAAGAGCAGCAGAAGGAGAAGCAAGAGATGCAGAAACAGAAGAAGCAGAAGAAACAGGAGAAGGACAAGAAGCAGAAGCAGAAGGAGAAGCAGAAACAGAAGGAGAAGCAGAAAGAGAAGGAGGGGAAGCAGAAGAAGCAGAAGCAGACGGAGAAGCAGAAGAAGGAGAAGGAGAAGCCAGAGCAGAAAAAGAAGCAGAAGGAAAAGCACAAGCAGAAGGAGATGCAGAAGGAGAAGCAGGAAATGCAGAAGACACAGAAGCAGAAGGAGAAGAAGAAGGAGAAGAATCAGAATCAGAAGAAGCAGAAGCAGAAATAGAAAGAGAAGCAGACGAAGAGAAGCAGAACGTGAAGCAGGAGAAGCAGAAGAAGCACAAGCGGGAGAAGCAGAAGAAGAAGAAACAGAAGAAAGAGAAGGAGCAGAAGCAGGAGAAGCAGAAGGAGAAGCAGAAAGAGAAGCAGGAAAAGCAGAAGAAGCAGAAGCAGGAGAAGCAGAAGGAGAAAAAACAGGAGAAGGACAAGAAGCAGAAAGAGAAGCAGTAGAAGCAGAAGAGGCAGGAAAAGCAGAAGCAGAAGAAAGAGAAGAAGAAGAAGACGAAGAAGAAGAAGAAGAAGAAGAAGAAGCAGCATAAGGAGAAGCATAAGGAGAAGCATAAGGAGAAGCATAAGGAGAAGTATAAGGAGAAGCAGTAGAAGCAGAAGAAGCCGAAGCAGGAGAAGCTGAAGCAGAAGAAAAAGAATAAGCAAAAGAAGCAGAAGCAGAAGCAGTGGGAGAAGCAGAAGAAGGAGAAGGAGAAGGAGCAGCAGAAGGAGAAGCAGAAGCAGAAACAGAAGCAGAAACAGAAGGAGAACAAGAAGGAGAAGCAGGAGAATCAGAAGAAGCAGAAAGAGAAGGAGAAGAAGGTG
>NW_012321047.1:0-1663 GCF_000151885.1 Dipodomys ordii
TCACCGCTGTTTCACGCTGTGTCCATGCTGTGTTCCGTAGATGTCCCGCTTTGTCCCCCACTGTGTCCCGCTTTGTACACTGCTGGGTCCCCGCTGGGTCCCGCTGTGTCTCGCTGTTTCCCGCTGTGTCCTCGCTTTGTCCCATGCAGTTTTCCGCTGTGTCCTCCCTGTGTCCCCTGCTGTGTCCCGCTGTGTCCCCCGCTGTGTCCTCGCTGTGTCCCACTGTGTCCCCGCTGTTTCCCCGCTGGGCCCTGCTGTGTCCCGCTGGGTCCCGCTTGGTCCCCCGCTTTGTCCCGCTGTGTCCCCGCAGTGTCCCCGCTGTGTCCCGCTGTGTCCCACTGTGTCCTGTGGTGTCCCGATTTGTCCCCTGCTATGTCCCATGCTGAGTCCCCTCTGTGTCCCCGCTGTGTCCCGCTGTATCCCCCGCTGTGTCCCGCTGTGTCCCCTGCTGTGTCCTGCTGTGTCCCGCTGTGTCCTGCTGGGTCCCGCAGTGTCCCCGCTGTGTCCCAACTGTGTCCCACCGTGTCCCCCGCTGTGTCCCGCTGTGTCCCCGCAGGTTCACCGCTGTTTCACGCTGTGTCCCGCTGTGTTCCGTGGTGTCCCGCTTTGTCCCCCGCTGTGGCCCCCCTGAGCCACCTCTGTGTCCCCGCTGTGTCCCGCTGTGTCCTCGCTGTGTCCGCCTCTGTCTCCCGCTCTGTCCACCGCTGTGTCTCACGTTTTGTCCCCGCTGGGTCCCGCTGTGTCCCGCTCAGTCCCCCACTGTGTCCCCCGCTGAGTCCTCTATGTGTCGCCACTGTGTCCCGCTGTGTCTTCGCTGTGTCCCCTGCTATCTAGCGCTTTGTCCCACGCTGTGTCCCGCTGTGTCCCGCTGTGTCCTCGTTGTGTCCCCGGCTGTGTCCTGCTGTGTTCCCGCTGTGTCCCAAGCTGTGTCCCGCTGTGTCCCGCTGTGTGCCCCGCTGTGTCCTGCTGGGTGCCGCTGTGTCCCCGCTGTGTCCCCACTGTGTCCTCGCTGTGTCCCGCTGTGTCTACTGCTGTGTCCCCACTGTGTCCCGCTGTGTCTCGCTGTGTCCCGCTGTGTCCTCGCTGTTTCCCACGCTGTGTTCTGCTGTGTCCTCGCTGTGTCCCCCGCTGTGTCCCGTTGTGTACCCAGCTGTGTACCCCGCTGTGTCCCGCTGTGTCCCCGCTGTTTTGACGCTGTGTCCCGCTTGGTCCCGCTGTGCCCTCGCTGTGTTCCCCGCTGTGTCCCGCTGTTTACCCCTCTGTGTCCCCCTCTGTGTCCCGCTGTGTCCCGCTGTGTACTGCTGTGTCCCCCGCTGAGTCCCGCTGTGTCCTCGCTGTGTCCCAATGCGTCGTCTCTGTGTCCCGCGCAGGGTCCCGCTGGGTCCCCCCTGTGTCCCCCGCTGTGTCCCGCTGTGTCCGGCTGTGTCCCCCGCTGTGTCCCCCGCTGTGTCCCCCGCAGTGTCAGCGCTGTGTCCCGCTTGTCCTCGCTGTGTCCCCTGCTGTCTCCCGCTCTGTACACTGCTGTGTCTCAAGATTTGTCCCCGCTGTGTCTCACTGTGTCCCGCTGTGTCCCGCTGTGCCCCCACTGTGTCCCGATGTGTTCACAGGTGTGTACCACGCATGTGTAACGAATGTGTCCCCGCTGTATCGACGCTGTGTACCG
>NW_012321048.1:0-1663 GCF_000151885.1 Dipodomys ordii
TCCCGCTTCTGCTTCTTCTGCTTTCCTGCTGTCCTCTCGTCTGCTCTCTCTCATCTCTGCTCTCTTCTGCTCTCTCTGCTCTCTGATTCTCCAACTTCTCCATCTCTTCTCTTCTGTTCTGCTTCTCTTCTGCTTCTGCATCTCCTTCTGCTTCACATTCTGCTGCTCGTTCTCGATCTTCTGTGTCTCCCTCTGCTTCTGCTTCTTATGCTTCTTCTTTTTCTTCTGCTTCTCCTGCTTCTGCTTCTTATGCTTCTACTGCTTCTTCTTCTGCTTCTGCTTCTTCTGCTTCTACTTCTCTTTCTGCTTCTGCTTCTCCTACTTCTTTTTCTGCTTCTTCTGCTGCTTCTCCTTCTGCTGCTTCTTCTACTTCTTCTTCTGCTTCTCATTTGCTTTTCCTTCTGCTTCTGCTTCTGCTTCTTCTGTTTCTCCTGCCTGAATTTCTGGTTCTACTTCTTCTGCTGCTTCTCCTTCTGCTTCTGCTTCTACTTCTGCTTCTGTTTCTGCTTCTTCTCTTTCGGCTTCTCCTGCTTCTGCTTCTTGTGCTTCTCCTGCTTCTCTTTCTCCTTCTCATTCCGCTTCTGCTTCTCCTTCTGCTTCTCCTCCTTCTCCTTCTCCTACTTCTGCTTCTCCTTCAGCTTCTGTTTCTTCTGCTTCTCCTTCTCTTCCTTCTGCATCTCCTGCTTGTGCTTGTCCTTATGCTTCGTCTTCTGCTTCTGCTTCTCATTCTCCTTCTCCTTCTTTTCCTTCTCCTTTTGCTTCTGCTTCTTCTGTTTGTCCTTCTTCTCCTTCTGCTTCTGCTTCTTCTGCTTCTCCTGCTTCTCCTTCTGCATCTTCTTCTGCTTCTCCTACTCCTTCTTCTGCTTCTCCTTCTGCTTCTTCTTCTGCTGCTTTACCTGCTTCTCTTTCTGCTTCTCCTTCTGTTTCTCCTTCTGTTTCTCCTTCTCCTTCTTGTTCTTCTGCTTTTCTTTCTGCTTCTCGTTCTGCTTCTGCTACAACTGCTACGGCTTCTACTTCTTCTGTTTCTTCTGATTCTCCTTCTGCTTTTGATTCTCTTTCTGCTTCTGCTTCTCCTACTGCTTCTCATTCTGCTTCCCCAGATTCTGCTTCTTTTGCTTCATCTGCTTCTCCTTCTGCTTCAGGTTCTGCTTCTGCTTCTTCGGATTCTTATGCTTCTGCTTCTCCTGCTTCTGCTTCTTCTGTTTCCCCTACTTCTCTTTCTGCTTCTCCTTCTGTTTCTGCTTCTCCTTCTGCTTCTGCGTCTTGTCCTTCTCCTGTTTCTTCTGCTTCTGCTTCTCCTGTTTCTGCATCCCCTGTTTCTCCTTCTGCTGCTCTTTCTGCTTCTCCTGCTGCTTTTCTTTCTCCTGCTCCTTCTTCTGCTTCTCTTTCTGCTTCTTCTTCTGTTTCTCCTTCTCTTTCTCCTTCTCTTCATCTGCTTTTCCTTCTGCTTCTGCATCTTCTGCTTCTTATGCTACTGCCTCTGCTTCTTTTGTTTCTTCTGCTTCTCCTTCTGCTTCTCCTTCTGCTTTTGCTTCTCTTTCTGCTTCTGCTTCTCCTTCTGCTTCTCCAGATTCTGCTTCTTCTGCTTCTCCTGCTTCTCCTTCTGCTTCAGGTTCTGCTTGTGCTTCTTCGGCTTCTTCTGCTTCTGCTTCTCCTGCTGCTG
>NW_012321049.1:0-1663 GCF_000151885.1 Dipodomys ordii
CACCCAATGTGTCCTTGCTGTGTCCCCCGCTGTGTCCCGCAGTGTCTCCCCTGTGTCCCCCGCTGTGTCCTGCTGTGTCCCGCTGTGTCCCCTGCTGTGTACCCTGCTGTGTCCCACTGTGTCCCCCGCTGTGTCCCGCTGTGTCCCGCGGTGTACCCGCTGTGTCCCATTGTGTCCCCAGCTGTGTACCCCGCTGTGTCCCGCTGTGTCCCCGACATTATCGACGCTGTGTCCCTCTGTGTCCCGCTGTGTCCTCGCTGTGTCCCCCGCTGTGTCCTGCTGTGTCCTCGCTTGTCCCCCGCTGTGTCCCTTTGTGTCCCCAGCTGTGTACCCCGCTGTGTTCTGCTGTGTCCCCGCTGTATCGACGCTGTGTCCTGCTGTGTCCCGCTGGGTCCTCGCTGTGTTCCCCGTTGTGTCCCGCTGTGTCCCCTGCTGTGTCCCCGCTGTGTCCCTGCTGTGTCCCTGCTGTGTCGCTGCTGTGTCCGCTGTGTCCTGCTGTGTCCTCGCTGTGTCCCACGCTGTGTTCCGCTGTGTCCCCCGCTGTGTCCCGGTGTGTCCCGCTGTGTCCCCACTGTGTCCCGCTCTGTCCCCCGTTGTGTCCCGCTGTGTCCCTGCTGTGACCCTCTCTGTCCCCGCTGTATTGACGCTGTGTCCCGGTGTGTCCCGCTGTGTCCGCGCTGTGTTTCCGGCTGTGTCCCGCTGTGTACCCCTCTGTGTCCCCCGCTGTGTCCCGCTGTGTCCCCTCTCTGTCCCCTACTGTCCCCCGATGTGTCCCCTGCTGAGTCTTGCTCTGTCGCCCGCTTTGTCCCGCTGTGCCCCTGCAGTGTCCCCGCTGTGTCCCACTGTGTCCCCACTGTGTCACGTGTTGTCCTGCTTTGTCCCCCGCTGTGACCTCGCAGTGTTTCCCGCTGTGTCCCGCTGTGTCCTCGCTGTGTTCCCCGCAGTGTCCTGCTGTGTCCCCCGTTGTGTCCACCGCTGTGTCCTCGCTGTGTCCCCCGCTTTGTCCCGCTGTGTCCTCGATGGGTCCCCCGCTGTGTCCCGCTGTGTCCCCCGCTGTGTCCCGCTGTGTCCGACTGTGTCCCGCTCTGTCCCCGCTGTGTCCCGCTGTGTCCCTCTGTGTCCCCGCTGTGTGCCCGCTGTGTCCCGCTGTGTACCCCGCTGTGTCCAGCTTTGTCCTTTTGTGTCACGCTGTTTCCCCGCTGTGTCCCTGCTGTGTCCCTCTGTGTACCTCGCTGTGTCTAGCTTTGTCCCCGCTGGGTCTCGCTGTGTCCCACGCTCTGTCCCACACTGTGTCCCGCAGTGTCCCCCGCTGTGTCCCACTGTGTCCCCCGCTGTGTCCCACTGTGTCCCCCGCTGAGACCCCGCTGTGTCACCACTGTGTCCCGCTGTTTCCTCGCTGTGTCCCCTGCTGTCTCCTTCTCTGTCCCCCGCTGTGTCTCATGCTTTGTCCCCGCTGTGCTGTGTCCCACTGTGTCCCGATGTGTCCGGCTGTGCCCCCACTGTGTCCCGTTGTGTCCACAGTGTGTACCACGCTGTGTAACGCTGTGTCCTCGCTGTGTTCCCCACTGTGTCCTGCTGTGTCCCCCGCTGTGTCCCCCGCTGTCTCCAGCTAAAGTCCTCCGCTGTGTCTCACGCTTTGTCCCCGCTGTGTCCCACTGTGTCC
>NW_012321050.1:0-1663 GCF_000151885.1 Dipodomys ordii
TTCTGCTTCTGCTTCTCCTTCTGCTTATGCTTCTGCTCTTCTCCTTCTTCTGTTTCTTTTGCTTCTGTTTCTTCAGCTTCTTCTTCTTCTGTATCTTCAGATTCTACTTATGCTTCTCCTTCTCCTTCTCTTTCTGCATCTTCTGATTCTCCTGCTTCTCCTTCTTGTTCTCCTTCTGAATCTGCTTCTCTTTCTGCTTCTGCTTCTCCTTCTGCTGCTCCTTCTCCTTCTCCTTCTTCTGCTTCTCCCAGTGCTTCTGCTTCTGCTTCTTTTGCTTATTCTTTTTCTTCTGCTTCTGCTTCTCCTGCATCTGCTTCTTCTGCTTCTACTGCTTCTCCTTATGCTTCTCCTTATGCTTCTCCTTATGCTTCTCCTTATGCTTCTTCTTCTTCTTCTTCTTCTTCTTCTTCTTCTTCTTCTTCTTCTTCTTCTTCTTCTTCTTCTTCTTCTTCTTCTTGTTCTTCTTCTTCGTCTTCTTCTTCTCTTTCTTCTGCTTATGCTTTTCCTGCTTCTTCTGCTTCTACTGCTTCTCTTTCTGCTTCTCATTCTGCTTCTGCTTCTCCTTCTGCTTCTCCTATTGATTCTGCTGCCCTTCCTTCTCCTTCTCCTTCTCCTACTTCTGCTTCTCCTTCTGCTTCTGCTTCTTCTGCTTCTCCTGCTTCTCCTTCTGCATCTTCTTCTGCTTCTGCTTCTTCTTCTGCTTCTTCTTCTGCTTCTGCTTCTCCTTCTTCTGCTTCTCCTTCTGATTCTCCTTCTGCTTCTCCTTCTGCTGCTCCTTGTCCTTCTTCTGCTTCTCCCTCTGATTCTGCTTCTTATGCTTTTCCTTTTCTTCTGCTTCTGCTTCTCCTGCTTCTGCTTCTTCTGCTTCTACTTCTTCTCCTTATGCTTCTCCTTCTCCTTCTCCTTCTTCTTCTTTTTCTTCTTCTTCTTCTTCTTCTTCTTCTTTTTCTTCTTCTTCTTCTTCTTTTTCTTCTTCTTCTTCTTCTTCTTCCTCTTCTTCTCTTTATTCTGCTTCTTCTTTTCCGGCTTCTTCTGCTTCTAGTCCTTCTCTTTCTTCTTCTCATTCTGCTTCTGCTTCTCCTTCTTCTCCCATTGCTTCTGCGACTCTTCCTTCTCCTTCTCCTACTTCTATTTCTCCTTCTGCTTCTTCTGCTTCTCCTTCTTCTCCTTATGCATCTTCTTCTGCTTCTGCTTCTCCTTGTGCTGCTTCTTCTGCTTCTGTTTCTCCTTCTGCTTCTCCTTTTGCTTCTTTTGCTTCTCCTTCTGATTCTCCTTCTCCTTCTGCTTCTGTTTCTCTTTCTCCTTCTTGGTCTCCTGCTTTTCCTTCTGCTTCTCCTTCTGCTGCAACTGCTACTGCTTCTGCTTCTTCTGTTTCTTCTGCTTCTCCTTCTGCTTTTGATTCCCTTTCTGCTTCTGCTTCTCCTTCAGCTTGTCATTCTGCTTCTCCAGATTCTGCTTCTCCTGCTTCTCCTTCTGCTTCAGGTTCTGCTTCTGCTTCTGCGGATTCTTATGCTTCTGCTTCTCCTGCTTCTGCTTCTTCTGCTTCCCCTCCTTCTCTTTCTGCTTCTCCTTCTGCTTCTGCTTCTTCTTCTTCCCCTCCTTCTCTTTCTGCTTCTCCTTCTGTTTCTGCTTCTCCTTCTGCTTCTGCTTCTTCTCCTTCTTC
>NW_012321051.1:0-1663 GCF_000151885.1 Dipodomys ordii
CTTCTCTTCCTGCTTCTGCTTCTCCTTCTGCTGCTCCTTCTCCTTCTGCTTCTGCTTCTCCCAGTGCTTCTGCTCCTTTTGTTTATTCATTTTCTTCTGCTTCTACTTCTCCTTCTTCTCCTTCTACTACTTCTCCTTATGCTTCTCATTATGCTTCTCCTTATGCTTCTCATTATGGTTCTCCTTATGTTTCTTCTTCTTCGTCTTCTTCTTCTTCTTCTTCTTCTTATTCTTCTTCTTCTTCTTCTTCTTCTTCTTCTTCTTCTTCTTCTTCTTCTTCTTCTTTTTCTTCTTCTTTTTCTTCTTCTCTTCCGTCTGCTTCTGCCTTTCCTGCTTCTTCTGCTTCTACTGCTTCTCTTTCTGCGTGTCATTCTGCTTCTGCTTCTCCTATTGCTCCTGCTGCCCTTCCTTCTCCTTCTCCTTCTCCTACTTCTGCTTCTACTTCTGCTTTTGCTTCTTCTGCTTCTCCTGCTTCTCCTTCTGCATCTTCTTCTGCTTCTGCTTCTCCTTCTGCTGCTTCTTCTGCTTCTGCTTCTCCTTCTTCTGCTTCTCCTTCTGCTGCTCCTTCTGCTTCTCGTTCTGCTTCTGATTCTCCTTCTGCTCTTCCTACTCCTAATCCTACTCTTTCTCCTTCTCCTTCTTCTTCTTCTGCTTCTCGTTCTGCTTCTGCTACTGCTTCTTCTGCTTGTTCTGTTTCTTCTGCTTCAGGTCCTGCTTCTGCTTCTTCAGCTTCTTCTGCTTCTTGTGCTTCTGCTTCTCCTGCTACTGCTTCTTCTCCTTATCTTTCTGCTTCTCCTTCTGCTTCTGCTTCTGCTTCTCCTTCTGCTCCTTCTCTTTCTCGTTCTTCTTCTTCTTCTTCTTCTTCTTCTTCTTCTTCTTCTTCTATTTATTCTTCTTCTTCTCCTTCTCCTTCTTCTTCTTCTTCTGTTTCTCCCGCTTCTGCTTCTTCTGCTTCTCCTTCCTTTCCTCTGCTTCTGCTTCTCCTTCTCCTTCTTCTGCTTCTCTTTCTGCTTCTGCTTCTTCTCATTCTCCAACTAATCCTTCTTCTTTTCCTTCTGTTTCTGCTTCTCTTTCTGCTTCTCCATCTCCTTCTGCTTCACCTTCTGCTGCTCCTTCTCCTTCTTCTGTTTCTCCCTCTGCTTCTGCTTCTGCTTCTTATGCTTCTTCTTGTTCTTCTGCTTCTGCTTCTCCTGCTTCTGCTTCTTATGCTTCTACTGCTTCTTCTTCTGCTTCTGCTTCTTCTGCTTCTACTACTCTTTCTGCTTCTGCTTCTCCTGTTATTTTTCTGCTTCTTCTGCTGCTTCTCCTTCTGCTGCTTCTTCTACTTCTCCTTCTGCTTCTCTTTTTGCTTCTCTTTCTGCTTCTGCTTCTTCTGTTTCTCCTGCCTGAATTTCCGGTTCTACTTGTTCTGCTGCTTCTCCTTCTGATTCTGCTTCTACTTCTGCTTCTGTTTCTGATTCTTCTGCTTCTTCTCTTTCGGCTTCTCCTGCTTCTGCTTCTTGTGCATCTCCGGCTTTTCTTTCTGCTTCTCATTCCGCTTCTGCTTCTCCTTCTGCTTCTCCTCCTTCTCCTTCTCCTACTCTGCTTCTCCTTCAACTTCTGCTTCTTCTGTTTCTCCTGCTTCTCCTTCTGCATCTCCTTCTGCTTGAGCTTGTCCTTATGC
>NW_012321052.1:0-1663 GCF_000151885.1 Dipodomys ordii
GGAGGAGGAGGAGGAGGAGGAGGAGAAGAAGAAGGAGAAGCAAAAGGAGAAGCAGTAGAAGCAGAAGAAGCAGAAGCAGAAGGAGAAGCAGAAGAAGGAGAAGGAGAAGAAGAAAGAGAAGCAGAAAGAGAAGCAGCACGAGAAGTAGGAGAAGCAGGAGAAGCAGAAGCAGGAGAAGCAGAAGAAACAGAAGACGCAGAAGCAGAATGAGAAGCAGAAGGGGAAATTGAAGCAGAAGGAGAAGCAGAAGGAGAAACAGAAGCAGAAGGAGAAGCAGAAGAAGGAGAAGGAGAAGCAGAAAGAGAAGCAGAAAGAGAAGCACAACGAGAAGCAGGAGAAGCAGAAGCAGGAGAAGCACAAGCAGAAGAAACATAGGAAGGAGAAAAAGCAGAAGGAGAAGCAGAAACAGAAGGAAAAGCAGAAAGAGAAGTAGGAGAAGCAGTAGAAGCAGCAGCAGGAGAAGCAGAAGCAGAAGAAGCAGAAGAAGCAGAAGCAGAACCTGAAGCAGAAGGAGAAGCAGGAGAAGCAGAAGAAGCAGAATCTGGAGAAGCAGAAGGAGAAGCAGAAGCAGAAAGAGAAGCAAAAGCAGAAGGAGAAGCAGAAGGGGAAGCAGAAGAAGCAGATGAGAAGCAGAAGCAGAAGGAGAAGCAGAAGCAGAAGAAGATGCAGAAGGAGAAGCAGGAGAAGCAGAAGCAGAAGGAGAAGTATTAGTAGGAGAAGGAAGAGCCGCAGAAGAAATAGGAGAAGCAGAAGGAGAAGCAGAAGCTGAATTGGAGCAGAAAGAGAAGCAGTAGAAGCAGAAGAAGCAGGAAAAGTAGAAGAAGAAGAAAGAGAAGAAGAAGAAGAAGAAGAAGAAGAAGAAGAAGAAGAAGAAGAAGAAGAAGAAGAAGAAGAAGAAGAAGAAGAAGAAGAAGAAGAAGATGAAGAAGAAGAAGGAGGAGGAGGAGGAGGAGGAGTAGAAGATGTAGAAGGAGATGGAGATGGAGAAGCAGAGGGAGATGGAGAAGGAGAAGCAGAGGGAGAAGCTGGTGAAATAGATGGCGAAGGTGATAGAGAAGGATTAGGAGTAGGAGAAATAGAAGGATAACAGAAGCAGAAGGAGAAGAAGAAGGAGAAGCAGAAGGAGAAGCAGAAGAAGCAGAAGCATGAGAAGCAGGAGAAGCAGAAGGAGAAGCAGAAGAAGCAGAAGCATGAGAAGCAGAAGAAGCAGAATGAGAAGCAGAAGAAGGAGAAATTGAAGCAGAAGCAGAAGGAGAAGCAGAAGCAGAAGGTGAAGCAGAAGAAGGAGAAGGAGAAGCAGAAGAATAATATGCAGAAGCAGAAGGAGCAGCAGCAGCAGCAGCAGCAGCAGCAGCAGCAGCAGCAGCAGCAGAAGAAGAAGAAGAAGAAGAAGAAGAAGAAGAAGAAGAAGAAGAAGAAGAAGAAGAAGAAGAGGAAGAAGAAGAAGAAGAAGAAGAAGAAGAAGAAGAAGAAGAAGAACAAGAGGAAGATTAAGAAGAAGGAGAAGCAGAATGAGAAGCAGAAGGAGAAGGAGACGGAGAAGCATGAAAATCAGAAGAAGGAGAAGCAGAACAAGCAGAAGGGGAAGCAGACAAGGAGAAGCAGAACAAGGAGAAGCAGAAGCAGAAGGAGATACAGAAGGAGAAGCAGAAGGAGAAGGAGT
>NW_012321053.1:0-1663 GCF_000151885.1 Dipodomys ordii
TAAGCAGAAGCAGAAAGAGAAGGAGAAGGAGAAGCTTGTAGAAGCAGAAGAAGGAGAAGTAGGAGAAGCGGAAGCAGAATGAAAAGCAGAAGAAGGAGAAATTGAAACAGAAGAAGATGCAGAAGGAGAAGCAGAAGCAGAAGTAGAAGCAGAAGAAGGAGAAGCATAAGGAGAAACAGAAGGAGAAGCAGCAGCAGGAGAAGCAGAATCAAAAGAAATAGAAGAAGGATAAGAAGCAGAAGCATAAAGAGAAGCAGAAACAGAAGGAGAAACAGAAATAGAAGCAGAAGAAGCAGAAGCAGAACCTGAAGCAGAAGGAGAAGCAGGAGAAGCAGAAGAAGCAGAATCTGGAGAAGAAGGAGAACCAGAAGGAGAAGCAGAAGCAGAAAGAGAAGCAAAAGCAGAAGGAGAAGCAGAAAGAGAAGCAGAAGAAACAGAAGAAGCAGAAGCAGTAGCAGAAGAAGCTGAAGATGCAGAAGCAGATAGAGAAGCAGAAGGAATAGCAGAATAACGACATGGAGAAACAGAAGGAGAAGAAGAATGAGAAGCAGTAGGAGAAGCAGGAAAAACAGAAGAAGCAGAAACAGACGGAGAAGCAGAAGATGGAGAAGCAGAAGCAGAAGAAGAAGCAGAAGGAAAAGCACAAGCAGAAGGAGATGCAGAAGGAGTAGCAGGAGAAGCAGAAGAAGCAGAAGCAGAAGGAGAAGCAGAAGGAGAAGAAGCAGAATCAGAAGAAGCAGAAGGAGAAGTAGAAAGAGAAGCCGACGAAGAGAAGCAGAACGAGAAGCAGGAGAAGCAGAAGAAGCAGAGCGGGAGAAGCAGAAGAAGAAGAAACAGAAGAAATAGAAGGAGCAGAAGCAGAAGGAGGAGCAGAAGCAGAAGGAGAAGCAGAAAGAGAAGCAGGAAAAGCAGAAGAAGCAGAAGCAGGAGAAGCAGAAGCAGAAGAAACAGGAGAAGGACAAGAAGCAGAAGCAGAAGCAGAAGGAGAAGCAGAAACAGAAGGAGAAGCAGAAAGACAAGGAGGGGAAGCAGAAGAAGCAGAAGCAGGAGAACCAGAAGCATAAGAATCCGAAGAAGCAGAAGCAGAACCTGAAGCAGAAGGAGAAGCAGGAGAAGCAGAAGAAGCAGAATCTGGAGAAGCAGAATGAGAAGCTGAAGGAGAAGCAGAAGCAGAAAGAGAATCAAAAGGAGAAGGAGAAGCGGAAGAAACAGAAGAAGCAGAAGCAGTAGCAGTTGCAGCAGAAGCAGAAGGAGAAGCAAAAGTAAAAGCAGAAGAACGAGAAGGAGAAACAGAAGGAGAAGCAGAAGGAGAAGCAGAAGAAGCAGAAGGAGAAGCAGAAGGAGAAACAGAAGCAGAAGAAGCAGCAGAAGGAGAAGCAGAAGCAGAAGAAGATTGCAGAAGGAGAAGCAGGAGAAGCAGAAGAAGCAGAAGGAGAAGGAAAAGTAGGAGAAGGAGAAGGAAGAGACATAGAAGCAATAGGAGAAGCAGTAGGAGAAGCAGAAGCAGAATGAGAAGCAGCAGAAGAAGAAGAAGCAGGAAAAGCAGAAGCAGCAGAAAGGGAAGAAGAAGAAGAAGAAGAAGAAGAAGAAGAAGAAGAAGAAGAAGAAGAAGAAGAAGAAGAAGAAGAAGAAGAAGAAGAAGAAGAAGAAGAAGAAGAAGAAG
>NW_012321054.1:0-1663 GCF_000151885.1 Dipodomys ordii
GGCTGTGTCCCGCTGTGTCACCTGCTGTGTCCCCTGCTTTGTCCCGCGGTGTCCCCCGCTGTGTCCCGATGTGTACCACTGATGTGTCCCTGTTTTTTCCCACTGTTTCCCCCGCCATGTCCCGCTGTATCCTTGCTGTGTACCCCGCTGTGTCCCGCTGTGTACTCACTGTGTCTCCCGCTGTGTCCCGCTGTGTCCCCCGCTGTGTCCTGCTGTGTCCCGCTGTGTCCCTGCTGGGACCAGCTGTGTCCCGCTGTGTCCCCACTGTGTCCCCGCTGTGTCCCGCTGTGTCTCCCACTGTGTCTTCTCTGTGTCCCCTGCTGTGTCCCGCTGTGTCCTCGCTGTGTCCCCCGATGTGTCCTGCTGTGTCTTCGCTCTGTTCTCCCCTGTGTCGCGATGTGTCCCCCGCTGTGTCCCGCTGTGTCCCGCTGTGACCATGCTCTAACCCGCTGTGTCCCGCTGTGTCCCGCTGCGTCCATGCTGTGACTCGCTGTGTCCCACTGTGTCCCACTTGTGTTCCCCGCTGTGTCTGGCCTGTGTCCCGCTGTGTCCCCCGCTGTGTCCCCCGCTGTGTCCCCCGCTGTGTCCTGCTGTGTCCTCGCTGTGTCCCCCGCTGTGTCCCGCTCTGTCCTCGCTGTGTCCCCCGCTGTGTCCTGCTGTGTCCCCCGCTGTGTCCCGCTGTGTCCGGCTGTTTCCCTGCTGTGACCCGCTGTGTCCCCGCTGTGTTCCTGCTGTGTCCCGCTGTGTACCCCGCTGTGTCCAGCTTTGTCCCCGCTGTGTCGCGCTTTGTCCCACGATCTGTCCCCCAATGTGTTCCACTGTGTCCCCCGCTGTGTCCCGCTGTGTCCCCCGCTATGTCCCGCTGTGTCCCCGCAGGGTCACCACTGTTTCCAGCTGTGAACCGCTGTGTTCCTTGGTGTCCCGATATTTCCCCCGTTGTGTCCCCCGCTGAGTCCCCGCTGTGTCTCCGCTGTTTCCCGCTGTGTCCTAGCTGTGTCCCCCGCTGTCTTCCGCTCTGTCCACCGCTGTGTCTCACGCTTTGTCCCCCCTGTGTCCCACTGTGTCCCGCTGTGTCCCACTGTGTCCCCCACTGTGTTTCTTTTTGTCCCCAGCTGTGTACCCCACTGTGTCCTGTTGTGTCCCCGCTATATCGACGCTGTGTCCCGCTGGGTCCCGCTGTGTCCTCGCTGTGTTCCCAGTTGTGTCCCGCTGTGTCCCGTGCTGTGTCCCCCGCTGTGTCCCGTTGTGTCCCGCTGTGTCTCCCGCTATGTCCCTGCTGTGTCCCTGCTGTGTTCCCACTGTATCAAGCTTTGTCCCGCTGTGTCCTCGCTGTATCCCACGCTGTGTTTCACTTTGTCCTCGCTGTGTACCCCGATGTGTCCCTTTGTGTCCCCAGCTGTGTACCCTGCTGAGTCCCGCTGTGTCCCCGCTGTATCGACGCTGTGTCCCGCTGTGTCCTGCTGTGTCCTCGCTGTGTTCCCCGCTATGTCCAGCTGTGTACCCCTCTATGTCCCCCTCTGTGTCCCGCTTTGTCCCACGCTCTGTCCCGCTGTGTCCCGCATGTCCCGCTGTGTACTGTTGTGTCCCTCGCTGAGTCCTGCTGTGTCCCCGCTGTGTCCCGCTGTGTCCCGCTCTGTCCCCCGCTGTGTCCCGCTGTGTCTGC
>NW_012321055.1:0-1663 GCF_000151885.1 Dipodomys ordii
TCATTTCTGTTTCTCCTTCTGCTTCTGCTTCTTGTCCTTCTTGTGTTTCTTCTGCTTCTGCTTCTCAAGTTTCTGCATCTCCTGCTTCTCCTTCTGCTGCTCTTTCTGCTTCTCCTGCTGCTTTTCCGTCTCCTGCTCCTTCTTCTGCTTCTCTTTCTGCTTCTCCTTCTGTTTCTCCTACTCCTCCTTCTCGTTCTTCTGCTTTTCCTTCTGTTTCTCCTTCTGCTTCTGCATCTTCTGCTTCTTCTGCTACTGCCTCTGCTTCTTCTGTTTCTTCTGCTTCCCCTTCTGCTTCTCCTTCTGCTTTTGCTTCTCTTTCTGCTTCTGCTTCTCCTTCTGCATCTCCAGATTCTGCTTCTTCTGCTTCTCCTGCTTCTCTTTCTGCTTCAGGTTCTGCTTCTGCTTCTTCAGCTTCTTCTGCTTCTGCTTCTCCTGCTGCTGCTTCTTCTGCTTCTCCTGCTTCTCTTTCTGCTTTTCCTTCTGTTTCTGCTTCTCCTTCTGCTTCTGCTTCTTCTCCTTCCTATGTTTCTTCTGCTTCTGCTTCTCCTGCTTCTGCTTCTCCTGCTTCTCGTTGTGCTTCTCTTTCTGCTTCTCTTTCTGCTTCTCCTTCTCCTCCTTCTGCTTCTGCTTCTGCTTCTCCTTCTGCTTCTGCTTCAATTTCTCCTTCTGCTTCTCATTCTTCTTCTGCGTCTTCTGTTTCTTCTGCTTCTCCTGCTTCTGCTTCTCCTGCTTCTCCTACTTCTCGTGCTGCTTCTCCTTCTGCGTCTCTTTCTGCTTCTGCTTATCCTTTTGCTTCTCCTACTCCTAATCCTTCTCTTTCGCCTTCTCCTTCTCCTTCTCCTGCTTCTCCTGCTTCTCCTTCTGCATCTTCTTCTGCTTCTGCTTCTGCTGCTTCTTCTGCTTCTGCTTCTCCTTCTGCTGCTTCTCCCTCTGATTCTGCTTCTTATTCTTATGCTTATTCTTTTTCTCTGCTTCTCCTGCTTCTGCTCTCTGCTTCTCCTTCTCCTTCTCCTTCTCCTTCTCCTTCTCCTTCTTCTTTTCTCCTTCTTCTCATCTTCTTCTTCTTCTTCTTCTTCTTCTTCTTCTTCTTCTTCTTCTTCTTCTTCTTCTTCTTCTTCTTCTTCTTCTTCTTCTTCTTCTTCTTCTCTTTCTGCTGCTTCTGCTTTTCCTGCTTCTTCTTCTTCTACTGCTTCTCTTTCTGCTTCTCATTCTGCTTCTGCTTCTTCTTCTACTTCTCCTATTGCTTCTGCGGCTCTTCCTTCTCCTTCTCGTACTTCTCCTTCTACTTCTGCTTCTGCTTCTCCTGCTGCTGCTTCTTATGCTTCTACTGCTTCTTCTTCTGGTTCTGCTTCTTCTGCTTCTACTTCTCTTTCTGCTTCTGCTTCTCCTGCTTGTTTTTCTGCTTCTTCTGCTGCTTCTCCTTCTGCTGCTTCTTTTACTACTCCTTGTGCTTCTCTTTTTGCTTCTCCTTCTGCTTCTGCTTCTTCTTCTTCTGTTTTTCCTGCCTGAATTTCTGGTTCTACTTCTTCTGCTGCTTCTCCTTCTGCTTCTTCTTCTCCTTCTGCTAATGTTTCTGCTTCTTCTGCTTCTTCTCTTTCGGCTTCTCCTGCTTCTGCTTCTTGTCCTTCTCCTGCTTCTCTTTCTGCTTCTCATTCTGCTCTGC
>NW_012321056.1:0-1663 GCF_000151885.1 Dipodomys ordii
TATTTAGGCCCCATTGGGGGAAAACTTTGGGTACTTCAGTTGATCACCAATTGGGCTACCACATTGGGGTTCATCACCGAGCATCTCAGAGTGTTCAGAGCGTGGCCACAGCTGGCACCCAGCGGGAGACAGTTGGTCACAGCGGGACACAGTGGGAGACTCAGCCGGGTCACAGCGGGTGTCCCAGCATGGACTCAGCGGGACACAGCGGGGGGACACATCGAGGACACAGCGGGGGACACAGCAGGTGACACAGCGGGACACAGCGGGGAACACAGCGAGGACACAGCGGGACACAGCGGGACACAGCGTCGATACAGAGGGGACTCAGCGGAGGACACAACGGGGGAAACAGCGGGGGACAAAGTGGGACACCACAGGACACAGTGTGACACAGCGGGACACAGTGGGGACACTGCGGGGACACAGCAGGACAAAGCGGGGGACATAGCGGGACACAGTGGCACACAGCGGGGGACACAGCGGGGGACAGCAGAGACAGAGATGGGCCACAGCGGGACACAGCGGTGACATAGCTGGACACAGCGGGGTAAACAGCGGGACACAGCGGGCACACCGGGGACACAGCGGGACACAGCGGGACACAGTGGGGACACAGTGGGACACAGCGGGACAAAGCGGGTGACACAGCGGGACACAGCTGGGGACACAGCGAGGACACAGCGGGATACAGCGGGGGACACAGTGAGGACACAGCAGGACACAGCCGGGGAAAAAGCGGGACACAGCGGGGACACAGCAATGGACACAGCGGGACACAGCGGGGGACACAGCCGGACACAGCGGGGGAAACAGTGGGGGACACAGTGGGACACAGTGGGACACAGCGGGGGACACATGGGGAACACAGCCGGACACAGCGGGGACACAGCGGGACTCAGCGGGGGACACAGCAGTATACAGCAGGACACAGCGGGGACACAGCAGGGACACAGCGGGGGACACAGCGGGACACAGCGGGACACAGCGGGGACACAGCGGGACACAGAGGGGGACACAGAGGGGTACACAGCGGGACACAGCTGGGAACACATCGGGTCACAGCGGGACACAGCGGGAACACAGCTGGACACAGCGGGGTACACAGTGGGACACAGGGGGCACACAGTGGGGACACAGCGGGGGACACAGCGGGACACAGCGGGGGACAGCAGAGGACAGAGAGGGGACACAGCGGTGACACAGAGGGGACGCAGCTGGGGACACAGCGTGGGACAAAGTGGGACACCACGGGACACAGTGTTACACAGCGGGACACAGCGGGGACACTGCGGGACACAGCAAGATAAAGCGGGGGACACAGCGGGACAAGCGGGAAACAGCAGGGGACAGCGGGGGACACAGCGGGACACAGTGGGCTACCCAGTGAGAACACAGCGGGACACAACAGGGGACACAGCGAGGACACAGCGGGGGACACAGCGGGACACAGTGGGGAACACAGCGAGGACACAGCGGGACACAACGGGACACAGCGTCGATACAGCGGGGAGGCAGCGTTACACAGCGTGGTACATACTGTGGACACAACGGGACACAGTGGGGGCACAGCGGGACACAGCGGGACACAGTGGGACACAGCGGGGACAAAGCGTGAGACACAGCGAGGGACAGAGAGGGAAACAGCAGGGGACACAGCGAG
>NW_012321057.1:0-1662 GCF_000151885.1 Dipodomys ordii
CTTCTGCTTCAGATTCTGCTTCTGCTTCTTCGGCTTCTCCTGTTTCTTCTGCTTCTGCTTCTCCTGCTTCTTCTGCTTCTCCTGCTTCTCTTTCTGCTTCTCCTTCTGCTTCTGCTTCTCCTTCTGCTTCTGCTTCTGCTCTTCTCCTTCTTCTGTTTCTTTTGCTTCTGTTTCTTCTTCTTCTTCTGTTTCTTCTGATTCTACTTCTGCTTCTCCTTCTTCTCATTCTCTTTCTGCTTCTTCTGATTCTCCTGCTTCTCCTTCTTGTTCTCCTTCTGTTTCTGCTTCTCTTTCTGCTTCTGCTTCTCCTTCTGCTGCTCCTTCTCCTTCTCCTTCTTCTGCTTCTCCCACTGCTTCTGCTTCTGCTTCTTCTGCTTATTCTTTTTCTTCTGCTTCTGCTTCTCCTGCTTCTGCTTCTTCTGCTTCTACTGCTTCTCCTTATACTTCTCCTTATGCTTCTCCTTATGCTTCTCCTTATGCTTTTTCTTCTTCTTCGTCTTCTTCTCTTTCTTCTGCTTCTGCTTTTCCTGCTTTTTCTGCCTCTACTGCTTCTCTTTCTGCTTCTCATTCTGCTTCTGCTTCTCTTTCTGCTTCTCCTATTGCTTCTGCGGCTCTTCCTTCTCCTTCTCCTTCTTCTACTTCTCCTTCTGCTTCTGCTTCTTCTGCTTCTCCTGCTTCTCCTTCTGCATCTTCTTCTGCTTCTGCTTCTCTTTCTGATGTTTCTTCTGCTTCTGTTTCTCCTTCTGCTTCTCCTGCTTCTTCTGCTTCTCCTTCTGATTCTCCTTCTGCTTCTCCTTCTGTTTCTCCTTCTCCTTCTCGTTCTTCTGCTTTTCCTTCTGCTTCTACTTCTGCTTCTGCTGCAACTGCTACTGCTTCTGCTTCTTCTGTTTCTTCTGCTTCTCCTTCTGCTTTTGGTTCTCTTTCTGCTTCTGCTTCTGCTTCTAATTCAGCTTCTCATTCTGCTTCTCCAGATTCGGCTTCTTCTGCTTCTCCTGCTTCTGCTTCTTCTGTTTCTCCTGCTTCTCCTTCTGCATCTTCTTCTGCTTCTGCTTCTCCTTCTCCTTCTTCTGCTTCTCCTTCTGATTCTCTTTCTGCTTCTTCTTCTTTTGCTTTACCTGCTTCTCTTTCTGCTTCTCCTGCTACTTCTCCTTCTGTTTCTCCTTCTCCTTCCTGTTTTTCTGCTTTTCCTTCTGCTTCTGCTACACCTGCTACTGCTTCTACTTCTTCTGTTTCTTCTGCTTCTCCTTCTGCTTTTGATTCTCTTTCTGCTTCTGCTTCTCCTTCTGCTTCTCATTCTGCTTCTCCAGATTCTGATTCTTCTGCTTCTCCTGCTTCTCCTTCTGCTTCAGGTTCTGCTTCTGCGTCTTCGCATTCTTATGCTTCTGCTTCTCCTGCTTCTGCTTCTTCTGCTTTCCCTCCTTCTCTTTCTGCTTCTCCTTCTCTTTCTGCTTCTCCTTCTGCTTCTGCTTCTTGTCCTTCTCCTGTTTCTTCTGCTTCTGCTTCTCCTGTTTCTGCATCTCCTGCTTCTCCTTCTGCTTCTCTTTCTGCTTCTCCTGCTGCTTTTCCTTCTCCTGCTCCTTCTTCTGCTTCTCTTTCGGCTTCTCATTCTGTTTCTCCTTCTCCTTCTCGTTCTTCTGCTTTTCCTTCTGCTTCTCCTTCTGC
>NW_012321058.1:0-1662 GCF_000151885.1 Dipodomys ordii
CGTCCCCGCTGTGCCTCGCTGTGTCCCACGCTCTGTCCCCACTGTGTCCCGCAGTGTCCCCCGCTGTGTCCTGCTGTGTCCCAAGCTGTGTCCTGCTGTGTCCCCAGCTGAGTCCCCGCTGTGTGAACGCTGTGTCCCGCTGTTTCCTCGCTGTGTCCCCTGCTGTCTCCCTCTCTGTCCCCCGCTGTGTCTCACGCTTTGTCCCTGCTGTGTCCCACTGTGTCCCGCTGTGTCCGGCTGTGCCCCCACTGTGTCCCGTTGTGTCCACAACTGTGTACCACGCTGTGTAACGCTGCGTCCCCGCTGTATCGACGCTCTGTCCCACTGTGTCCCGCTGTGTCCTCGCTGTGTTCCCCGCTGTGTCCCGCTGTGTCCCCTGCTGTGTCCCCCGCTGTGTCCTTGCTGTGTCCCCTGCTGTGTCCCGCTGTGTCCCCACTGAGTCCCCCACTGTGTCCTGCTGTGTCCCCTCTGTGTCCCGCATGTCCAGCTATGTCCTTCTCTGTCCCCGCTGTGTCCCGCTGTGTCCCGCTGTGTACCCGCTGTGTGCCTGTTGTGTCCCGCTGTGTCCCACTGTGTCCCCGCTGTGTCCTGCTGTGTCCCCCGCTGTGTCTCCCGCTGTGTCCTTGCTGTGTCCCTGCTGTGTCCCGCTGAGTCCTCACTGGGTCCCCCACTGGTCCCGCTGTGCCCCCCGCTGTGTGATGCTGTGTCCCGCTTTGTCCCTCTCTGTCCCCGCTGTGTCCCGCTGTGTCGCGCTGTGTCCCTGCTGTGTGCCCGCTGTGTCCCCGCTGTGTACCCCGCTGTGTCCAGCTGTGTCACCGCTTTGTCTCGCTGTGGCCACTCTCTGTCTCCGCTGTCCCCCGCTGTGTGCCCCGCTGTGGCCCGCTGTGTCCCGCTGTGTCCCCCGCTTTGTCCTGCTGTGTCCCGCAGTGTCCTCGCTGTGTCCCGCTGTGTAACACTGTGTCCCGTGGTGTCCCACTTTGTCCCACGTTTTGTCCCCCGGTGAGTCCCCTCTGTGTCGCCACTGTGTCCCCCTGTGTACTCGCTGTGTCCCCCGCTGTCTCCCGCTTTGACTCCCGCTGTGTTCCGCTGTGTCCCGCTGTGTCCCCGCTGTGTCCCCAGCTGTGCCCTGCTGTGTCCCGCTGTGTACCCCGCTGTGTCCTGCTATGTTCCCGCAGTGTCCCCGCTGTGTCCCGCTGTGTCCCGCTGTGTCCTTGCTGTGTCCCCAGCTGTGTACCCCACTGTGTCCCGCTGTGTCCCTGCTGTATCGACGCTGTGTCCCGCTGTGTCCCGCTGTGTCCTCCCTTTGTCCAACGCTGTGTCCCGCTGTGTCTACTGCTGTGTCCCCGCTGTGTCCCGCTGGGTCCCGCTGGGTCCTGGTCTGTCATCCCTGTGTCCCCCGCTGTGTACTGCTCTGTCCCCCGCTGTGTCTCTGCTGTGTCCCCGCTGTGTCCTGCTTTGTCCCGCTGTATACTGCTGTGTCCCCCGCTGAATCACGCTGTGTCCCAATGTGTCCCAATATGTCCTCGCTCTGTCCCCCGCTGTGTCCCGCTGTGTCCCGCTGTGTCCCCCGCTCTGTCCCCCGCTATGTCCCGCTGTGTCCCCCGCTGTGTCTCACTGTGTCCTTGCTGTGATCCCATGCTGTGTGCCGCTGTGTCCTTGCTG
>NW_012321059.1:0-1662 GCF_000151885.1 Dipodomys ordii
ACTATTTCCCTCTGGTATCCCCCACTTTTCCCCACTGTGTCCCCCGCTTTGTCCGGGCTGTGTCCCCGCTGTTCACCGGTGTGTCCGTGCTGTGTCCCGCTGTGTTCTGCTGTGTCCCGCTGTGATTCGCTGTGTCCCCTGTGTCCCGCTCTGTCCCGCGCTGTCCCGATGTGTCCCCCACTGTGTCCCCTGCTGTGTCCCCCCTGTGTCCCGCTGTGTCCCTGCTGTCCCACGTTGTGTCCCCGCTGTGTGCTGCTGTGTCCCACTGTGTCCCCGCTGTGTCCATGCTCTGTCCCGCTGTATCCCCGTTGTCCCCCGCTGTATCCCCAATGTCCCCCGCTATGTCCCGCTGTATCCCCGCTGTGTCCCCCCCTGAGTTCTCGCTGTGTGCTGTTGTGTCCCGCTGTGTCCCGCTGTGTCCCCGCTGTGTCCCCCGATTTGTTCCGCTGTGTCCCTGGCTGTGTCCCCTGCTGTGTCCCGCTGTGTCCCTCTTTGTCCCCCAATGTGTCCCGATGTGTTCCGCTGTGTCCTCCATTGTGTCCCTGCTGTGTCCCCGCTGTGTCCCGCTGTGTACTGCTGTGTCCCCCGCTGAGTCCAGCTGTGTCCCCCCTGTGTCCCAATGTGTCCTCGCTGTGTCCCCCGCTGTGTACCGCTGTGTCCCGCTGTGTCCCCCGCTTTGTCTCGCTGTGTCCCCGCAGTGTCTCCGCTGTGTTCCGTTGTGTCACACTGGGTCCCTTGGTGTCCTGCTTTGTCCCCCGCTGTGTCCCCCGCTGATTCCCCTCTGTGTCCTCGCTGTGTCCCGCTGTGTCCTCGCTGTGTCCCCCGCTGTATCCCGTTTGTCCCATGCTGTGTCCCACTGTGTCCTCGCTGTGTTTCCTGGCTGTGTCCTGCTGTGTCCCCCGCTGTGTCCCACAGTGTCCCCCGCTGTGTCCCGCTGTGTCCAGCTGTGTCCCCGCTGTGTCCCGCTGTGTCCGGCTGTGTCCTCGCTGTGTCCCAATGTGTCCCCGCTGGGTCCCCCGCTGGGTCCCCCGCTGTGTACCACTATTTCCCACTCTGTGTCCCCCACTTTTCCCCACTGTGTCCCCCGCTGTGTCCAGGCTGTGTCCCCGCTGTTCGCCGGTGTGTCCGTGCTGTGTCCCGCTGTGTTCTGCTGTGTCCCCGCTGTGATTCGCTGTGTCCCCCTGTGTCCCGCTGTGTCCTGCACTGTCCCGATGTGTCCCCCTCTGTGTCCCCAGCTGTGTCCCCCCTGTGTCCCGCTGTTTCCCTGCTGTCCCACGTTGTGTCCCCGCTGTGTGCCGCTGTGTCCAGCTGTGTCCCCCGCTGTGTCCATGCTCTGTCCCGCTGTATCCCCGTTGTCCCCCGCAGTGTCCCCAATGTCCCCCGCTTTGTCCCGCTGTGTCCCCGCTGTGTCCCCCGCTGATTTCTCGCTGTTTCATGTTGTATCCCGCTGTGTCCCGCTGTGTCCCCGCTGTGTCCCCCGATTTGTCCCGCTGTGTCCCTGGCTGTGTCCCCCGCTGTGTCCCGCTGTGTCCCCTGCTGTGTCCCGCTGTGTCCCCGCTGTGTCCCGCTGTGTCCCACTTTGTCCTCCGCTGTGTCCCTCTGTGTCCTGCTGTGTCCCCGCTCTGTCCCTGCTCTGTCCCACTGTGTCCCGCGCTGTGTCCC
>NW_012321060.1:0-1662 GCF_000151885.1 Dipodomys ordii
GTTCTCAAGGAGAAGCAGAAGCAGAAGGAGAAGCAGAAGAAGGAGAAGGAGAAGCTTAAAGAAAAGCAGAAAGAGAAGCAGAACGAGAAGCAGGAGAAGCAGAAGCAGGAGAAGCAGAAGCAGAAGAAACAGAAGAAGGAGAAGAAGCAGAAGCAGAAGGAGAAGCAGAAGCAGAAAGAGAAGCAAAAGGAGAAGGAGAAGCAGAAGGAGAAGCAGAAGAAACAGAAAGAGTAGCAGAAGAAGCTGAAGATGTAGAAGCAGAAAAAGAAGCACAATAAATAGCAGAAGAACGAGAAGGAGAAGGAGAAACAGAAGGAGAAGCAGAAGGAGATGCAGAAAGAGAATCAGGAAAAGCAGAAGAAACAGAAGCAGACGGAGAAGTAGAAGAAAGAGAAGGAGAAGCAGAAGCAGAAGAAGAATCACAAGGAAAAGCACAAGCAGAAGGAGATGCAGAAGGAGAAGCAGGAGAAGGAAAAGAAGCAGAAGCAGAAGGAGAACTAAAGAGAAGAAGCAGAAGCAGAAGAAGCAGAAGCAGAAGTAGAAAGAGAAGCTGACTAAGAGAAGCCGAACGAGAAGCAGGAGAAGCAGAAGAAGCAGAAGCGGGAGAGGCAGAAGAAGAAGAAACAGAAGAAGGAGAAGGAGCAGAAGCAGAAGGAGAAGCACAAGGAGAAGCAGAAAAAGAAGGAGAAGCAGAAAGAGAAGGAGGAGAAGCAGAAGAAGCAGAAGCAGGAGAAGCAGAAGGATAAGAATCCGAAGAAGCAGAAGCAGAACCTGAAGCAGAAGGAGAAGCAGGAGAAGCAGAAGAAGCAGTATCTGGAGAAGCAGAATGACAAGCTGAAGGAGAAGCAGAAGCAGAAAGAGAATCAAAACAGAAGGAGAAGCAGAAGAAACAGAAGAAGCAGAAGCAGTAGCAGTTACAGCAGAAGGAGAAGCAGAAGTAAAAGCAGGAGAACAAGAAGGAGAAAGAGAAACAGAAGCAGAAGGAGAAGGAGAATCAGAAGGAGAAGCAGAAGAAGCAGAAGGAGAAACAGAAAGAGAAACAGAAGCAGAAGAAGCAGCACAAGGAGAAGCAGAAGCAGAAGATGCATAACGAGAAGCAGGAGAAGCAGAAGAAGCAGAAGCAGAAGGAGAAGTAGAAGTAGGAGAAGGAGAAGGAAGAGCCGCAGAAGCAATAGAAGCAGAAGGAGAAGCAGAAGCAGAATGAGAAGAAGAAAGAGAAGGAGTAGAAGCAGAAGAAGCAGGAAAAGAAGAAGCAGAATAAAGAGGAGAAAAAGAAGAAGAAGAAGAAGAAGAAGAAGAAGAACAAGAAGAAGAAGAAGAAGAAGAAGAAGAAGAAGAAGAAGAAGAAGAAGAAGAAGAAGAAGAAGAAGAAGAAGAAGGAGAAGGAGAAGGAGAAGGAGAAGCATAAGGAGAAGAAGTAGAAACAGAAGAAGCAGGAGCAGGAGAAGCAGAAGCAAAAGAAAAAGAATAAGCACAAGAAGCAGAATCAGAGGAAGAAGCAGAAGAAGGAGAAGGAAAAGAAGAAGGAGAATCAGAAGGAAAAGCAGAAGAAGGAGAAGCGAAGAAGGAGAAGCGAAGCAGAAGAAGAAGCGAAGAAGAAGCGAATCAGAAGAAGATGCAGAAGGAGAAGCAGGAGAAGCAGAAGAAGTAGAATCAGACGGA
>NW_012321061.1:0-1662 GCF_000151885.1 Dipodomys ordii
CTCCTTCTCCTTCTCCTACTTCTACTCTCTCTGCGTCTGCTTCTCTACTTCTCCAGCTTCTCCTTCTGCATCTCTTCTGCTCTTCTTCTCCTTCTGCTACTCTTCTGCTTCTGCTTCTCCTTCTGCTTCTTCTGCTTCTCCTTCTGATTCTCCTTCTGCTTCTGCTTCTGTTTTTCCTTCTCCTCCTCATTCTTCTACTTTTCCTTCTGCTGCAACTGCTACTGTTTCTGCTTCTTATATTTCTTCTTCTTCTCCTGCTGCTTTTGATTCTCTTTCCGCTTCTGCTTCTCCTTCAGCTTCTCATTCTGCTTCTCCAGATTCTGCTTTTTCTGCTTCTCCTGCTTCTCATTCTGCTTCAGGTTCTGCTTCTGCTTCTTCGGCTTCTTCTGCTTCTGCTTCTCCTGGTGCTGCTTCTTCTGCTTCTCCTGCTTCTCTTTCTGCTTTTCCTTCTGTTTCTGCTTCTGCTTCTGCTTCTTCTCCTTCTGTTTCTTCTGCTTCTGCTTCTCCTGTTTCTGCTTCTCCTGCTACTCTTTGTGCTTCTATTTCTGCTTCTCTTTCTGCTTCTCCTTCTCCTTCTTCTGCTTCTCCTTCTGTTTCTGCTTCTCCTTCTGCTTCTGCTTCAATTTCCCCTTCTGCTTCTCATTCTGCTTCTGCGTCTACTGTTTCTTCTGCTTCTCCTGCTTCTGCTTCTCCTGCTTCTCCTAGTTCTCGTGCTGCTTCTCCTTCTGCGTCTCTTTCTGCTTCTGCTTATCCTTTTGCTTCTCCTACTTCTAATCCTTCTCTTTCGCCTTCTCCGTCTTCTTCTTCTGCTTCTCCTGCTTCTTATGCTTCTCCTGCTTATCTTTCTGCTTCCCCTTCTGCCTCTGCTTCTCCTTCTGCTTCTGCTTCTGCTCTTCTCCTTCTTCTGTTTCTTTTGCTTCTGTTTCTTCTGCTTCTTCGTCTTCTGTTTCTTCTGATTCTATTTTGCTTCTCCTTCTTCTCCTCTTTCTGCTTCTACTTCTGCTTCTTCTGATTCTCCTGCTTCTCCTTCTTGTTCTCCTTCTGCTTCTTTTGCTTAATCTTTTTCTTCTGCTTCTGCTTCTCCTGCTTCTGCTTCTTCTGCTTCCCCTTATGCTTCTCCTTATGCTTCTCCTTATGCTGCTGCTTATTCTTCTTCTTCCTCTTCTTCTTCTTCTTCTTCTTCTTCTTCTTCTTCTTCTTCTTCTTCTTCTTCTTCTTCTTCTTCTTCTTCTTCTTCTTCTTCTTCTCTTTCTTCTGCTTCTGCTTTTCCTGCTTCTTCTGCTTCTCTTTCTGCTTCTCCTTCTGCTTCTCCTATTGCTTCTGCTGCCCTTCCTTCTCCTTCTCCTTCTTCTGCTTCTCCTTCCGCTTCTGCTTCTTCTGCTTCTCCTGCTTCTCGTTCTGCATCTTCTGCTTCTCCTTCTCCTTCTGCTGCTTCTTCTGCTTCTGCTACTCCTTCTTCTGCGTCTCCTTCTGATTCTCCTTCTACTTCTCTTTCTGCTGCTCCTTCTCCTTCTTGTGCTTCTCCCTCTGATTCTTCTTCTTATGCTTATTCTTTTTCTACTTTTCTGCTTTTCCTGCTTCTGCTCCTTCTGCTTCTACTTCTTCTCCTTCTGCTTCTCCTTCTCCTTCTTATTATTATTAATCTTCTTCTTCTTCTTCTTC
>NW_012321062.1:0-1662 GCF_000151885.1 Dipodomys ordii
GGGAGCACAGGATGCAAAATAACAAAAAAAGAGCACTCAAAACTTTTTGAGTGCTCTACAACTTCCCCAAAGGAGAGAAAAGCCGCTAAATAGAAATAGACTGCATTTTTCTCGCACAGGCAACTCTGGTCTACATCCATCAGGGCTTAATGCCACTCACACTGTCCACAGAGCCCAGTCCAATTTGTTTCATCCAATTTTGGGAGAGCTGATCTGTGTTAGTCAGCTCAGGATGCAAACGACATTAGAGAGCACTCCGAAATTGGTGACCTTAAAACAGTTTTAAGGTCCCAAAGTGAGGATGCTCTACTCCTTCCCCAATGGAGAGACAAGCCTCCAAAGATATATGGACAGCGCCGACCTTTCTCACTAAGCCCTAATCTACATCCTGTTCCACATACTGTCAACAATAACAGGTCCAATTATATTCCTTGCAATTCTGGGAGAGCTGAAAAGTGTTTGAGAGCACAGGATGCAAACGACTAGATAGAGCAACACAGAAATTCGGCGACTTAAAACAAAATTGTTTTTCAGGGCTCAAATTCTCAATGATCTACATCTTCCTCAAAGGAGAGGTAAGCCTCTAAATACAAGTAGACTGCATCTTTCTAACCCAGGTTTCTCCGGTCTGCATAATAGCTAGGCTGAAAGCCACTTATACTGTCCATCCACAGGAACCAGTCCAATTTTGTCTTCCAATTCTGGGAGAACTGACCAGTGTTTCCCCCTCCCCCTCCGCAACACGTCGGCTGGCGGTCGAAACCCCGCCCTCCCCCCTCGCCGTCGTCATGGCTACGACACAGGAAAAGCAAATGATGATAATAATGAATCATAACAACCTATATGTATGTGTATGTCAGAACTCTCACTCCCCACTGCCGGGTAGGTGAGGACTGACTGACTGAGTGAGTGACTGACCCGACCCATGTTTTGCCCCTCCCGCCGCCCCATCCACCTTGTCGACGGCGAACGCGCGCCATCTAGTGGTGGTTTTGTGAATTGCAGTTTTCTCTCATGAAATGCATGGGGGAAAAAAAAGAACAAACAAACCACGCACTGACTGACTGAGAAAACCGGCCCAGGCTGGCTGGCCCCGAGAGAGACTGCCTTCTTTTCAGAGAAGGGGTGGGGTGGGGATGATGATGTGCCTCGTTGGAGTATGGGGCCCATGCATAGGCAGGCAGGCAGGCAGGCAGGCTCGGAGTGGGACCGTTGTGTGTTGGAGCGCCAGTACAGAAGCTCAAGCCCCAGGATTGACTGGCAAGTCGAGAGGAAAAGGAGGGAGGGAGTGCGGGCGGGCGGGCGGGCGGGAGAGAGAATTCAAACGAGAGAGAGAGAGAGAGACAGACAGACAGACAGACAGACAGACAGACAGACAGAGACAAAGAGAGACACAGAGAGAGAAATAGAGAAACAGAAACAGAGAGACAAGAGACAGAGACGTGGTGAATTGGTCCGGCTGGACTACATACATGCTCTGTCGCGTCCGATCTTTGAGTTTCCTCAAAGATGCACGCACGCACACACACAGATACACTGAGATGCCCTCTGCCCCCTCTTCTCTCCTCTCCAATTCCCCCCCCCGTCAGGCACCAGAAATGAGATCCCTCCCCTTCGCCTATTGCGTCAATTACCAACAAAAGGCAGCGTGAGATTCAAGCA
>NW_012321063.1:0-1662 GCF_000151885.1 Dipodomys ordii
TAAAAACCCTAAGTTAGAGCCCCGAGCTCCCTCCAGATGGTTAAGTTCATATCTGCGCACGAAATTCAGCAAGTGATCTCAAGACTATAATCATCTCGATAAGGTCATTAGATGCAACCGAAAAGTTATTAAGAGTGGCTTTCTAGACACACTACATACAAAGAATATTCAGAAATATGACAACTACGCCGTACCCAATGATGCATAGAAGAATAATATAACAGTAGAAACTATTCTGCCCACACTAAATAAGTGTGACATGCTCTCACACCATTGTCTCCCTCCCCCCTGCCCCCGCCCCCCCCCGCCTTCGGGCTTCCCTGGAGTCCTGCTCCTAATTATCTCTTTAATATCTCTTTATCTTCCAGCCCCTGCTTCCTGACCGGATGGTGATATCTGAAGCACTCAGCGGCAACCAGACAACCAGAGGGGAACGGGAGCCATACATGCAGGTGGCGTAACCGTCCATCCTCACCCCCCCCAGGCGATTACTCGACCATGACCACGACCTCCGACCCCCCCCCCACCAAAATCCACAACCCTACCCTCGGAACAAAATAAAACAAATTTGCTTGAATCTCACGTGGCCTTTTGTTTGTAATTAACGCAATAGGCGAAGGGGAGGGATCTCATTTCTGGTGCCTGACGGGGGGGGAGGGGGGAGGGGGCGAGGGAATTGGAGAGGAGAGAAGAGGGGGCAGAGGGCATCTCAGTGTATCTGTGTGTGTGCGTGCGTGCATCTTTGAGGAAACTCAAAGATCGGACGCGACAGAGCATGTATGTAGTCCAGCCGGACCAATTCACCACGTCTCTGTCTATCTCCCCCTCCCCCTCCGCAACACGTCGGCTGGCGGTCGAAACCCCGCCCTCCCCCCTCCCCGTCGTCATGGCTACGACAGAGGAAAAGCAAATTATGATAATAATGAATCATAACAACTTATATGTATGTGTATGTCAGAACTCACACTCCCCACTGCCTGGTAGGTGAGGACTGACTGACTGAGTGAGTGACTGACCCGACCCGTGTTTTGCCCCTCCCGCCGCCCCATCCACCTTGTCGACGGCGAACGCGCGCCATCTAGTGGTGGTTTTGTGAATTGCAGTTTTCTCTCATGAAATGCATGGGGGAAAAAAAAGAACAAACAAACCACGCACTGACTGACTGAGAAAACCGGCCCAGGCTGGCTGGCCCCGAGAGAGACTGCCTTCTTTTCAGAGAAGGGGTGGGGTGGGGATGATGATGTGCCTCGTTGGAGTATGGGGCCCATGCATAGGCAGGCAGGCAGGCAGGCAGGCTCGGAGTGGGACCGTTGTGTGTTGGAGCGCCAGTACAGTAGCTCAAGCCCCAGGATTGACTGGCAAGTCGAGAGGAAAAGGAGGGAGGGAGTGCGGGCGGGCAGGCGGGCGGGAGAGAGAATTCAAACGAGAGAGAGAGAGAGACAGACAGATAGACAGACAGACAGACAGACAGACAGACAGAGACAAAGAGAGACACAGAGAGAGAAATAGAGAAACAGAAACAGAGAGACAAGAGACAGAGACGTGGTGAATTGGTCCGGCTGGACTACATACATGCTCTGTCGCGTCCGATCTTTGAGTTTCCTCAAAGATGCACGCACGCACACACACAGATACACTGAGATGCCCTCTGCCCCCTCTTGT
>NW_012321064.1:0-1662 GCF_000151885.1 Dipodomys ordii
CAGCAGGACACAGCGGGGACACAGCGGGGACTCAGCGGGGGACACAGCGGGGGACAAAGCGGGACACCACGGAACACAGCGGGACACAGCGGGAAACAGCGTTGACGCTGTGGGGACACAGCGGGTCACATTGGGGGACACAGCGGAACACAGTGGGGGACAGAGCGTGGGACACAACGTAGACACAGCAGGGACAAAGATGGACAAAGCTGGGTACACAGCGGGACACAGCGGGGACACAGCGGGAACACAGCGGGACACATCGTGTCACAGCAGGGACACTGTGGGACACAGCGGGGGACACAGCGAGTCACAGCGGGACACAGCGTGGGATAAAGCAGGAGACAGCGGGAAACACAGCGAGGACACAGCGGGGGACAAAGCGGGACACCATGGGACACAGTGTGACCCAGCGGGACACAGCGGGGACACTGCAGGGACACAGCCGGACAAAGCGAGGGACACAGCGGGACACAGCGGGGTACACAGCTGGGAACACAACGGGACACAGCGGGGGACACAGCGAGGACCCAGCGGAACACAGCGTGGGACACAGCGAGGACACTGCGGGACACACTGGGGACACACCGGGACTCAGGGTCACAGCAGGGACACAGCGGGACACAGCGGGACACAGCAGGACACAGCGGGAGACACAGTGGGACACCGCGGGGGAATCAGCGAGGACACAGCGGGACACAGCGGGGGACACAGCGAGGACACAGTGGGACACAGCGGGGGAAAATGCGGGACACAGCGGGGACATAGCTGTGGACTCAGCGGGACCCAGCGGGGCACACAGCGGGACCCAGCGGGGGACAAAGCGGGGGACACAGCGGGGGACACAGCGGGACACAGTGGGACACAGCGGGGGATACAGGGGACACAGCGGGACACAGCGGGGACACAGCGGGACTCAGAAGGGACAGAGCAGTATACAGCAGTACACAGCGGGGACACAGCAGGGACACAGCAGGACTCAGCGGGGGACACAGCGGGACACAGAGGGGGACACAGAGGTGTACAAAGCAGGACACAGTGGGGAACACAGCGAGGACACAGCGGGACACAACGGGACACAGCGTCAATAAAGCAGGGACACAGCGGGACAGAGCGGGGACACAGTGGGACTCAGCGGGGACACAGCAGTACACAGCGGGACCCAGCGGGGACACAGCAGGACACAGCGGGACACAGCATCAATACAGCGGGGACACAGCGGAACACAGCGGGGTACACAGCTGGGGACACAACGGGACACATCGGTGGACACAGCGAGGACCCAGCGGGACACAGCGGGGCCATAGCAGTAGACACAGTGGGACCCAGTGGGCAACACAGCGGGACACAGCGGGGACTCACCGGGGCACACAGTGGGTGACAAACTGGGACACCACGGGACACAGTGGGACACAGCGGGACACAACCGGGACACTGTGGGAACATAGCAGGACACAGCGCGGTACACAGCGGGACACAGCGGGGGACACAGCGGGGATACAGCGGGACACAGCGGGAGACATAGCGAAGACACAGCGGGTCACAGCGGGACACAGCATGAGACAAAGCAGGAGACAGCTGGGGACACAGCGAGGACATAGCTGGACACAGCGGGATACACAGCGGGACACAGCGTGGGGCAAAGCGGGAGACAGCGGGGGA
>NW_012321065.1:0-1662 GCF_000151885.1 Dipodomys ordii
CGAGAAGTAGGAGAAGCAAGAGAAGCAGAAGCAGGAGAAGCAGAAGAAACAGAAGACGCAGAAGCAGAATGAGAAGCAGAAGGAGAAATTGAAGCAGAAGCAGAAGGAGAAGCAGAATCAGAAGGAGAAGCAGAAGAAGGAGAAGGAGAAGCAGAAAGAGAAGCACAACGAGAAGCAGGAGAAGCAGAAGCAGGAGAAGCAGAAGCAGAAGAAACATAAGAAGGAGAAGAAGCAGAAGGAGAAGCAGAAACAGAAGGAAAAGCAGAAATAGAAGCAGGAGCAGCAGAAGAAGCAGCAGCAGGAGAAGCAGAAGCAGAAGAAGCCGAAGAAGCAGAAGCAGAACCTGAAGCATAAGGAGATACAGGAGAAGCAGAAGAAGCAGAATCTGGAGAAGCAGAAGGAGAAGCAGAAGCAGAAGGAGAAGCAAAAGCAGAAGGAGAAGCAGAAGAAACAGAAGAAGCAGAGGCAGTAGCAGAAGAAGCAGAAGATGCAGAAGCAGAAGGAGAAGCAGAAGCAGTAGTAGAAGCAGAAGAATGAGAAGCAGAAGGAGAAGCATAAAGAGAAACAGAAGGAGAAGCAGGAGAAGCAGAAGCAGGAGAAGCAGAATCAGAAGAAATAGAAGAAGGAGAAGAAGCAGAAGCAGAAAGAGAAGCAGAAACAGAAGGAGAAGCAGAAATAGAAGCAGAAGAAGCCGAAGAAGCAAAAGCAGAACCTAAAGCAGAAGGAGAAGCAGGAGAAGCAGAAGAAGCAGAATCTGGAGAAGAAGAAGGAGAAGCAGAAGCAGAAAGAGAAGCAAAAGCAGAAGGAGAAGCAGAAGAAACAGAAGAAGCAGAATCAGTAGCAGAAGAAGCTGAAGATGCAGAAGCAGAAAGAGAAGCAGAAGGAATAGCAGAAGAACGAGAAGGAGAAATAGAAGGAAAAGCAGAAGGAGAAGCAGGAAAAGCAGAAGAAACAGAAGCAGACGGAGAAGCAGAAGAAGGAGTAGGAGAAGCTAGAGCAGAAGAAGAAGCAGAAGGAAAAGCTCAAGCAGAAGGAGATGCAGAAGGAGAAGCAGGATATGCAGAAGAAGCAGAAGCAGAAGGAGAAGAAGAAGGAGAAGATCAGAAGCAGAAGATGCAGAAGCAGAAATAGAAAGAGAAGCCGATGAAGAGAAGCAGATCGAAAAGCAGGAGAAGCAGGAGAAGCACAAGCGGGAGAATCAGAAGAAGAAGAAACAGAAGAAGGAGAAGGAGCAGAAGCAGAAGGAGAAGCAGAAAGAGAAGCAGGAAAAGCAGAAGAAGCAGAAGCAGGAGAAGCAGAAGGAGAAGAAACAGGAGAAGGACATGAAGCAGAAGCAGAAGCATAAGGAGAAGCAGAAACAGAAGGAGAAGCAAAAGAGAAAGAGGGGAAGCAGAATAAGCAGAAGCAGGAGAAGCAGAAGCATAAGAATCTGAAGAAGCAGAAGCAGAACCTGAAGCAGAAGGAGAAGCAGGAGAATCAGATGAAGCCGAATCTGGAGAAGCAGAATGAGAAGCTGAAGTAGAACCAGAAGCAGAAGCAGATAGTGAATCAAAAGCAGAAGGAGAAGCAGAAGAAACAGAAGAAGCAGAAGCTGTAGCAGTTGCAGCATAAGCAGAAGGAGAAGCTGAAGGAAAGCAGAAGATAAGAGAAGGAGAAGGAGAA
>NW_012321066.1:0-1662 GCF_000151885.1 Dipodomys ordii
AGCAGAAGGAGAAGCAGAAAGAGAAGCAGGAGAAGCCGAAGCAGAAGAAACAGAAGAAGGGGAAGAAGCAGAAGGAGAAGCAGAAACAGAAGGAAAAGCAGAAAGAGAAGCAGGAGAAGCAGAAGAAGCAGCAGCAGAAGAAGCAGAAGCAGAAGAAGCCGAAAAAGCAAAAGCAGAATTGAAGCAGAAGGAGAAGCAGGAGAAGCAGAAGAAGCAGAATCTGGAGAAGCAGAAGCAGAAATAGAAGCAAAAGCAGAAGGAGAAGCAGAAGAAACAGAAGAACCAGAGGCAGTATCAGAAGAAGCAGAAGATTCAGAAGCAGAAAGAGAAGCAGAAGGAAAAGCAGAAGAACTAGAAGGAGAAGGAGAAACAGGAGTAGAAGCAGAAAGAGAAGCAGAAGAAGGAGCAGTAGAAGGAAAAGCGGCAGGAGAAACAGAAAGAGCAGCAGAAGGAGAAGCAGGAAATGCAGAAACAGGAGAAGAACAAGCAGAAGAAACAGGAGAAGGACAAGAAGCAGAAGCAGAAGGAGAAGCAGAAAGAGAAGGCGGGGAAGCAGAAGAAGCAGAAGCAGGAAAAACAGAAGCATAAGAATCCGAAGAAGCAGAAGCAGAACCTGAAGCAGAAGGAGAAGCAGGAGAAGCAGAAGAAGCAGAATCTGGAGAAGCAGAATGTGAAGCAGAAGGAGAAGCAGAAGCAGAAAGAGAATCAAAAGCAGAAGGAGAAGCAGAAGAAACAGAAGAAGTAGAAGCAGTAGCAGTTGTAGCAGAAGCAGTAGGAAAAGCAGAAGGAAAAGCAGAAGAACAAAAGGAGAAGGAGAAACAGAAGGAGAAGCAGAAGGAGAAGCAGAAAGAGAAGCAGGTAAAGCAGAAGAAGAAGCAGAAGGAGAATCAGAAGGAGAAGCAGAAAAAGGAGAAGAAGAAGCAGAAGAAGATGCAGAAGGAGAAGCAGAAGAAGCAGAAGCAGAAGGAGAAGCAGGAAAAGCAGAAGAAGCAGAAGCAAAAGAAGGAGAAGGAGAAGCAGAGGCAGAAGAAGAAGCATAAGGACAAGCACAAGCAGAAGGAGATGCAGAAGGAGAATCAGGAGAAGCAGAAGAAGCAGAAGCTGAAAGAGAAGCAGAAGTAGGAGAAGGAGAAGGAGATGAAGCAGAAGCAGAAGGAGAAGCAGAAGCAGAATGAGAAGCAGAAAGAGAAGCAGGAGGAGGACAAGAAGCAGAAGCAGGAGAAGCCGAAAGAGAAGAAGCAGAAACAGAAGCAGAAGGAGAAGCAGAAGGAGAAGGAGAAGCAGCAGAAGAAGTAGAACCAGAAATTCAGGCACGAGAAACAGAAGAAGCAGAAGCAGAAGGAGAAGCAAAAAGAGAAGCAGAAGGAGAAGTAGAAAAAGCAGCAGAAGAAGCAGAAAAACAAGCAGGAGAAGCAGAAGCAGAAAGAGAAGTAGAAGAAGAAAAAGAAGCAGTAGAAGCAGAAGAAGCAGAAACAGGAGAAGCAGAACCAGAAGAAAAAGAAGAAGCATAAGAAGCAGAAGCAGAGGGAGAAACAGAAGAAGGAGAAGGAGCAGCAGAAGGTGAAGCAGATGGAAATGCAGAAGCAGAAAGAGAAGCAGAAATAGAAGAAGAAGAAGGAGAATTTGGAGAATCAGAAGAAGCAGAAGCAGAAAGTGAAGCAG
>NW_012321067.1:0-1661 GCF_000151885.1 Dipodomys ordii
ATTTCTCCTTATGCTTCTCCTTATGCTTGTCCTTATGCTTGTTCTTCTTCTTCTTCTTCTTCTTCTTCTTCTTCTTCTTCTTCTTCTTCTTCTTCTTCTTCTTCTTCTTCTTCTTCTTCTTCTTCTTCTTCTTCGTCTTCTTCGTCTTCTTCTTCTTCTTCTTCTTCTTCTTCTTCTTCTTCTAATTCTTCTTCTTCTTCTTCTGCTTCTTCTACTGCTTCTGCTGCTCCTCCTTCTCCTTCTCCTTCTCCTAATTCTGCTACTCCTTCTGCTTTTGCTTCTACAGCTTCACCTGCTTCACCGTCTGCATCATATTCTGCTTCTGATTCTCATTCTGCTGCTTCTTCTGCTTCTATTTCTCCTTCTTCTACTTCTCATTCTGCTTCTCCTTCCCCTTCTCATTCTCCTTCTCGTTCTGCTTCTGATTTTCCTTCTGTTTCTCCTACTCCTAATCCTTCTCTTTCTCCTTCTCCTTCTTCTTCTTCTGCTTCTCCTGCTGCTTCTTCTTCTACTTCTTCTGCTTTTTCTGTTTCTTCTTCTTCTGCTTCAGCTTCTGCTTCTTCTGCTTCTCCTTCTGCTTCTCCTTCTGCTTCTGCTCTTCTCCTTCTGCTTCTTCTGTTTCTGCTTCTCCTGCTTCTTCTTCTTCTGCTTCTCCTACTTCTCCTTCTGCTTCTCCGTCTCCTTCTCCTTCTCCTTCAATTTCTCCTTCTTGTGCTTCTCATTCTGCTTCTGCTTCTGCTTCTCCTGCTTCTGCTTCTTCTGTTTCTCCTTCTGCTTCTTCTTCTGCTTCTCTTTCTGCTTCTTATTCTGCTTCTGCTCCTCCTACTCCTAATCCTTCTCTTTCTCCTTCTTCTTCTGCTTCTCGTTCTGCTTCTGCTTCTTCTGCTTGTTCGGTTTCTTCTGCTTCTGCTTTTCCAGCTTCTGCTGCTTCTGCTTCTCCTTCTGCTTCAGGTTCTCCTTCTGATTCTTCGGCTTCTTCTCTTTCTTCTGCTTCTGCTTCACCTGCTACTGCTTCTTCTGCTTCTTCTGCTACTCTTTCTGCTTCTCCTTCTGCTTCTGCTTCTCCTTCTGCTCCTTCTCCTTCTTCTGTTTCTTCTTCTTCTTCTTCTGCTTCTCCCGCTTCTGCTTCTTCTGCTTCTCCTGCTTGTCCTTCTGCTTCAGGTTCTGCTTCTGCTTCTTCGGATTCTTATGCTTCTGCTTCTCCTGCTTCTGCTTCTTCTGCTTCTACTGCTTCTCCTTCTCCTCCTTTTTCTTCTTCTTCTTCTTCTTCTTCTTCTTCTTCTTCTTCTTCTTCTTCTTCTTCTTCTTCTTCTTCTTCTTCTTCTTCTTCTTCTTCTTCTCCTTCTCCTTCTTCTCCTTCTCCTTCTCCTTCTTCTTCTTCTTCTTCTTCTTCTTCTTCTTTTTCTTCTTCTTCTTCTTCTTCTTCTTCTTCTTTTTCTTCTTCTTCTTCTTCTTCTTCTTCTTCTTCTTCTTCTTCTTCTTCTTCTTCTTCTTCTTCTTCTTCTTCTCCTCCTCCTCCTCCTCCTCCTGCTCCTCCTCCTCTTCCTGCTGATCATGCTCATCCTATTCTTCTTGTTCTTCTTCTTCATCTTCTTGTTCTTCTCCTTCTGATTCTTCTTCTGCTGATTCTGCTTCTTCTTTTACTGCTTCTTCTGCTTCTA
>NW_012321068.1:0-1661 GCF_000151885.1 Dipodomys ordii
TCTCTGCTTCTCCTCTGCTTCTCATCTGCTTCTCCTCTCTCTCTCTCATCATCTCTCTCTCTCTCTCTCTCATCATCATCATCGTCATCATCATCATCTTCACTTCTTCTTCTTCTTCTTCTTCTTCGTCTTCGTCTTCGTCTTCTACTTCTCCTTCTCCTTCTCCTTCTTCTTCTGCTTCTTCTTCTTCTTCTTCTTCTTCTTCTTCTTCTTCTTCTTCTTCTTCTTCTTCTTCTTCTTCTTCTTCTTCTTCTTCATCTTCTTCTTCTTCTTCTTCTCTTTCGTCTGCTTCTGCTTTTCCTGCTACTTCTGCTTCAACTGCTTCTCTTTCTGCTTCTCATTCTGCTTCTCCGTCTCCTTCTGCTTCTCCTATTGCTTCTGCTGCCCTTCCTTCTCCTTCTCCTACTTCTGCTTCTCCTTCTGCTTTTGCTTCGTCTGCTTCTCCTGCTTCTCCTTCTGCATCTTCTTCTGCTTCTGCTTCTCCTTCTGCTGCTTCTTCTGCTTCTACTTCTCCTTCTTCTGCTTTTCCTTCTGATTCTCCTTCTGCTTCTCCTTTTCCTGCTCCTTCTGCTTCTCGTTCTGCTTCTGATTTTCCTTCTGCTCTTCCTACTCCTAATCCTTCTCTTTCTCCTTCTCCTTCTTGTTCTTCTGCTTCTCGTTCTGCTTCTGCTTCTTCTGCTTGTTCTGTTTCTTCTGCTTCAGGTCCTGCTTCTGCTTCTTCGGCTTCTTCTGTTTCTTCTGCTTCTGCTTATCCTGCTAATGCTTCTTCTGCTTCTCTTTCTGCTTCTCCTTTTGCTTCTGCTTCTCCTTCTGCTCCTTCTCCTTCTTCTGTTTCTTCTTCTTCTGCTGCTTCTCCTCCCGCTTCTGCTTCTTCTGCTTCTCCTTCGTTTCCTCTGTTTCTGCTTCTCCTTCTCCTTCTTCTGCTTCTCTTTCTGCTTCTGCTTCTTCTGATTCTCCAACTAATCCTTCTTCTTCTCCTTCTGTTTCTGCTTCTCTTTCTGTTTCTGCAACTCCTTCTGCTTCACCTTCTGCTGCTCCTTCTCCTTCTTCTGTTTCTCCCTCTGCTTCTGCTTCTGCTTCTTATGCTTCTTCTTGTTCTTCTGCTTCTGCTTCTCCTGCTTCTTCTGTTCTGTTTCTTCTGCTTCTGCTTCTCCTGCTTGTTTTTCTGCTTCTTCTGCTGCTTCTCCTTCTGCTGCTTCTTCTACTTCTCCTTCTGCTTCTCTTTTTGCTTCTCCTTATGCTTCTGCTTCTTCTGTTTCTCCTGCCTGAATTTCTGGTTCTACTTCTTCTGCTGCTTCTCCTTCTGCTTCTGCTTCTACTTCTGCTTCTGTTTCTGCTTCTTCTGCTTCTACTCTTTCGGCTTCTCCTGCTTCTGCTTATTGTGCTTCTCCTGTTTCTTTTTCTGCTTCTCATTCCTCTTCTGCTTCTCCTTCTGCTTCTGCTTATCCTCCTTCTCCTACTTCTGCTTCTCCTTCAGCTTCTGCTTCTTCTGCTTCTCCTGCTTCTCCTTCTACATCTCCTTCTGCTTGTGCTTGTCCTTATGCTTCTTCTTCTGCTTCTGCTTCAACTTCTCCTTCTTTTGCTTCTCCTTTTACTTCTGCTTCTTCTGCTTTTCCTGCTTCTCCTTCTGCTTCTGCTTCTTCTGCTTCTCCTGCTTCTCC
>NW_012321069.1:0-1661 GCF_000151885.1 Dipodomys ordii
TGCCGCTGTGTCCTCGCTGTGTTCCCCGCTGTGTCCCGCTGTGTCCCCCGCTGTGTCCCGCTGTGTCCCCCGCTGTGTCCCGCTGTGTCTACTGCTGTGTCCACGCTGTGTCCCGCGGTGTCTCGCTGTGTATGGCTGTGTCCTCGCTGTGTCCCCCGCTGTGTTCGGCTGTGTCCTCGCTGTGTCCCCCGCTGTGTCCCATTGTGTCCCCAGCTGTGTACCCCGCTGTGTCCCGCTATGTTCACGCAGTGTCCCCGCTGTGTCCCGCTGTGTCCTCACTGTGTCCCCCGCTGTGTCCCTGTTGTGTCCCCCACTGTGTCCCGCTGTGTCCTCGCTGTGTTCCCCGCTGTGTCCCGCTGTGTCCCCCGCTATGTCCCGATGTGTCTACTGCTGTGTCCCCGCTGTGTCCCACTGTGTCTCGCTGTGTCCGTCTCTGTCCACAACTGTGTCTCGCTGTGTCCTCGCTGTGTCCCCTGCTGTGTCCCACTGTGTCCTCGTTGTGTTCCCCGCTGTGTCCCGCTGTGTCCCCCGCTGTGTCCCCCGCTGTGTCCTGCTGTGTCCTCCCTTGTCCCCCGCTGCGTCCCGATGTGTCACCCTCTGTGTCCCAGCTGTGTCCCGCTGGGTCCCTCGCTGTGTCCCCGCTGTGTCGCATGGAGTCCCCGCTGTGTCCCCCATTGTGTCCCTCTGTGTCCACACTGTGTCCCGTTGTGTCCCCTGCTGTGTCCCCGCTGTGCCCCCCTGGGTCCCGCTGTGTCCGGCTGTGTCCCTGCTGTGTCCCCGCTGTGTCCCGCTGTGTCCCTGCTGTGTCCTCACTGTGTAACCGCTAAGCCCCTGTGTGTCCCCGCAGTGTCCCACTGTGTCCCCCGCTGTTTCCCCACTGTGTCCCCGCTGTGTCCTCGCTGTGTCCTTCTGTATCCTTCTGTGTCCCCCGCTGTGTCCCCCAGTATTTCCCCGCTGTGACTTGCTGTGTCCTCGCTGTGTCCCCCGCTGTTTCCCACTGTGTCCCCCGCTTTGTCCCCGCTGTGTCCCCGCTCTGTCCTGCTGTGTCCCGCTGTGTCCCTCTGTGTCGCCCCCTGTGTCCCCCTGTGTCTCCGCTGTTTCCCACTGTGACCCCCGCGCTGTCCTCCTGTGTCCACGTTGTCCACCGGTGTGTCCCCTCTGTCCCCCGCTTTTTCCCGCTGTGTCCCCCTGTGTCCTGCTGTGTCCCCTGCTGTGTCCCCCGCTGTGTCCCGTTGTGTCCCGCTGTTGCCTTGCTGAGTCCCCTGCTGTGTCCCTCTGTGTCCCGCTTTGTCCTCGTTGTGTCCCCTGCTATATCCCCCTTTGTTCCCCGCTCTGTCCCGCTGTGTCCTCGCTGTGTCCCCCGCTATATCCTGCTCTGTCCCCTGCTGTGTCCTGCTGTGTCCCAGTTGTTTTCCGGTTTGTCCCCACTGTTCCCCGCTGTGTCCCTCGCTGTGTACCTCTGTGTCCCACTCTGTCCTCGCTTTGTCCCCGTGATGTCCCGCTGTGTCCCCGCTGTGTCCCTGCTGTGTTCCACTCTCTCCCGCTGTGTGCGGCTCTGTGTCCCCTGCTGTGTCCCCCGCTGTGTCCTGCTGAATCACGGTGTGTCCCGCTTGTCCCCCGCTGTGTCCCGCTTGTTTCCCACTGTGCCCCTGCTGGGTCCC
>NW_012321070.1:0-1661 GCF_000151885.1 Dipodomys ordii
ACTTCTGCTTCTGTTCTTCTCCTTCTTATGTTTCTTCTGCTTCTGCTTCTCCTGCTTCTCATTGTGCTTCTCTTTCTGCTTCTCTTTCTGCTTCTCCTTCTCCTTCTTCTGCTTCTCCTTCTACTTCTCCTTCTCCTTCTGTTTCAATTTCTCCTTCTGCTTCTCATTCTGCTTCTGCGTCTTCTGTTTCTTCTGCTTCTCTAGCTTCTGCTTCTCCTGCTTCTCCTACTTCTCGTGCTGCTTCTCCTTCTGCGTCTCTTTCTGCTTCTGCTTATCCTTTTGCTTCTCCTACTCCTAATCCTTCTCTTTCGCCTTCTCCTTCTTGTTCTTCTGCTTGTCCTGGTGATTCTGCTACTGCTTATTCTACTATTTCTGTTTCTTCTGCTTCTGCTTCAGACTGTGCTTCTTCTGTTTCTCCTTCTGCTTCAGATTCTGCTTCTGCTTCTTCGGCTTCTCCTGTTTCTTCTGCTTCTGCTTCTCCTGCTTCTTCAGCTTCTCCTGCTTCTCTTTCTGCTTCTGCTTCTCCTTCTGCTGCTCCTTCTCCTTCTCCTTCTTCTGCTTCTCTCACTGCTTCTGCTTCTGCTTCTTTTGCTTATTCTTTTTCTTCTGCTTCAGCTTCTCCTGCTTCTGCTTCTTCTGCTTCTACTGCTTCTCCTTATACTTCTCCTTAAGCTTCTCCTTATGCTTATGCTTCTCCTTATGCTGCTGCTTCTTCTTCTTCTTCTTCGTCTTCTTCTTCTTCTCTTTCTTCTGCTTCTGCTTTTCCTGCCTCTTCTGCTTCTCTTTCTGCATCTTGTCCTTCTCCTGTTTCTTCTCCTTCTGCTTCTCCTGCTTCTGCTTCTTCTGCTTTTCCTGCTTCTCTTTCTGCTTCTTCTTCTGCTTTTCCTTCTGCTTCTGCTCCTTCTCCTTCTTCTGTTTGTTCTTCTTCTGCTTCTCCCGCTTGTGCTTCTTCTGCTTCTCCTGCTTCTCGTTCTGCTTCTCTTCGTCGGCTTCTCTTTCTATTTCTGCTTCTGCTTCTTCTGATTCTGATTCTTCACCTTCTTCTTCTCGTTCTGCTTCTGTGTCTTCTGCATTTCCTGCTTCTCCTTCTGCATCTCCTTCTGCTTGTGCTTTTCCTTCTGCTTCTTCTTCTGCTCCGGCTTCTCCTTCTCCTTCTTCTGCTTCTCCGTCAGCTTCTGTTTCTTCTGCTTTTCCTGCTTCTCCTTCTGCTTCTCCTTCTATTTCTCCTTCTCGTTCTTCTGCTATTCCTTATGCTTCTCTTTCTGCTTCTGCATCTTCAGCTTCTTCTGCTACTGATTCTGCTTCTTCTGTTTCTTCTGCTTCTCCTTCTGCTTTTGCTTCTCTTTCTGCTTCTGCTTCTCCTTCTGGTTCTCCTTCTTCTTCTCCAGATTCTGCTTCTTCTGCTTCTCCTTCTGCTTTAGGTTCTGCTTTTGCTTCTTCGGCTTCTCCTGCTTCTATTTCTGCTTCTCCTTCTGTTTCTGCTTCTCTTTCTGCTTCTGCATCTTCTCCTTCTTCTATTTCTTCTGATTCTGCTTCTCCTGCTTCTGCTTCTCCTGCTTCTCCTTCTGTTTCTCTTTATGCTTCTCCTTCTCCTTCTCCTTCTTCTGCTTCTACTACTGCTTCTGCTTCTCCTTCTGCTTCTGCATCTTCTGCTTCTTCTT
>NW_012321071.1:0-1661 GCF_000151885.1 Dipodomys ordii
TCAAAGAAGGAGAAGCAGAAGAAGGAGAAGGAGAAGCAGAAGCAGAAGAAGATGCAGAAGGAGAAGCAGAAGAAGCAGGAGAAGCAGGAAAAGCAGAAGAAGCAGAAGCAAAAGGAGACGCAAAAGAAGGAGAAGGAGAAGCAGAAGCAGAAGAAGAAGCATAAGGACAAGCACAAGCAGAAGGAGATGCAGAAGGAGAAGCAGGAGAAGCAGAAGAAGCAGAAGATGAAGGAGAAGCATAAGTAGGAGAAGGAGAAGGAGGAGAAGCAGAAGCAGACGGAGAAGCAGAAGCGGAATGAGAAGCAGAAAGAGAAGCAGGAGAAGCACAAGAAGCAAAAGCAGGAGAAGCCGAAAGAGGAGAAGCAGAAGAAGCAGAATCAGAAGCAGAAGTACAAGCAGAAGGAGAAGCAGCAGAAGAAGTAGAACTAGAAATTCAGGCAGGAGAAACAGAAGAAGCAGAAGTAGAAGCAAAAAGAGAAGCAGAAGGAGAAGTAGAAGAAGCAGCAGAAGGAGAAGCAGCACAAGAAGCAGAAAAACAAGCAGGAGAAGCAGAAGCAGAAAGAGAAGTAGAGGCAGAAGAAGCAGAAGAAGAAGCAGTAGAAGCATAAGAAGCAGAAGCAGGAGAAGCAGAAGCAGAAGATAAAGAAGAAGCATAAGAAGCAGAAGCAGAGGGAGAAACAGAAGAAGGAGAAAGAGCAGCAGAAGGTGAAGCAGAAGGAGATGGAGAAGCAGAAAGAGAAGCAGAAAGAGAAGGAGAAGAAGAAGGAGAAGTTGGAGAATCAGAAGGAGCAGAAGCAGATACAGAAGGAGAAGAAGGAGAAGGAGAAGCAGAAGGAGAAGGACAAGCAGGAGAAGCAGAAGAAGCAGAAGCGGGAGAAGCAGAAGCAGAAGAAGAAGAAGAAGAAGAAGAAGAAGAAGAAGAAGAAGAAGAAGAAGAAGAAGAAGAAGAAGAAGAAGAAGAAGAAGAAGAAGAAGAAGAAGAAGAAGAAGAAGAAGAAGAAGAAGAAGAAGAAACAGAAGGAAGTGAAGGAGCAGAAGGAGAAGCAAAAGGAGAAGCAGAAGCAGAAGGAGAAGCAGAAAGAGAAGCAGAAGAAAAGGAAGAAGCAGTAGCAGGAGAAGCAGAAGCAGAAGAAACAGAAGAAGCCCAAGAAGCAGAAGGAGAACCTGAAGCAGAAGGAGAAGCAGAAGCAGCAGAAGCTTGAAAAGCAGAAGCAGAAGAAACAGAACAAGCAGAAGAAGCAGAAGCAGAACGAGAAGCAGAAGAAGAAGAAGGAGAAAGAGAAGGATTAGGAGTAGGAGGAGCAGAAGGAGAATCAGAAGCAGAAAGAGAAGCAGAAGGAGACAGAAGGAGAAACAGAAGAAGCAGGAGAAGCAGAAGCAGAATGAGAAGCACCAGAAGGAGAAATTGAAGGAGAAGGAGAATGAGACGCAGAAGCAGAAGGAGAAGTAGGAGAAGCAGAAGAAGAAGAAGCAGGAGAAGCAGAAGCAGAAGAAACAGAAGAAGGAGAAGAGAAGAAGCAGAAGCAGACGGAGAAGCAGAAGCAAAAGGAGAAGCAGAGAGCAGAGCAGGAGAAGCAGAGCAGAGAAAAGATAGCAAAGAGCAGAGCAGAGCAGTGGGAGAGCAGAGAGAGAAGAGAGAGCACAGCATGAGAGCAGAAGAG
>NW_012321072.1:0-1661 GCF_000151885.1 Dipodomys ordii
AAGTCACCTTATCAATTAAATACTCATTTCTAGTCAGTTTAATCCCCCTAATTATTTTTATAAACTCCAACAAAGAAGCATACATTTCAAACTGACACTGAATAACTATTCAATCCATAGAACTATATTCTAGCTTCAAACTAGACTTCCTATCAATTGTTTTTATTCCAATCGCACTTTACGTAACTTGATCAATTATAGAGTTTTCTTCATGGTATATGCACAATGACCCAAATATTAATCGATTCATACAGTATTTACTCATGTTTCTTATCACTATACTAATTTTAGTATCAGCTAACAATATATTTCAACTTTTTATCGGTTGAGAAGGTGTAGGTATTATATCTTTCCTTCTAATCGGATGATGATACGGACGACCAGACGCTAACACAGCAGCCTTACAAGCCATTATCTACAATCGTATTGGAGACATTGGATTTGTCTTAACAATAGCTTGACTATTCTCCAATTACAACTCATGAGACTTTCAACAAATCTTCTCAATAACTACAAACTCAAATATTCCTATTTTAGGACTTATTCTAGCAGCCACAGGAAAATCTGCCCAATTCAGCCTACACCCTTGATTACCCTCAGCTATAGAAGGCCCAACACCCGTATCTGCATTACTTCACTCTAGCACTATAGTAGTCGCAGGAATTTTTCTCTTAATTCGTTTTCATCCTATAATCGAAAATAATCAAACGATATTAACCATTATCTTATGTATTGGAGCCCTAACAACTCTATTCACAGCAATTTGTGCTCTTACACAGAATGATATTAAAAAAATTATCGCATTCTCAACTTCTAGTCAACTGGGATTAATAATAGTGACTCTAGGAATTAACCCAACCATATTTAGCATTCCTCCATATCTGTACACATGCTTTCTTCAAAGCTATGTTATTCATGTGTTCTGGATCTATTATCCATAGCATAAATGATGAACAAGATATCCGAAAAATAGGAGGAATAGCCAAATTACTTCCATTTACCACTTCAGCTCTAATCATCGGCAGCTTAGCATTAACAGGTATGCCTTTCCTCACAGGATTTTACTCTAAAGACCTAATTATTGAAGCAATAAACACGTCGTATACAAACGCCTGAGCCCTAATCATTACCCTAATTGCAACCTCACTTACTGCGGCCTACAGCACACGAATCATCTTCTTTGTCCTTACAAACTACCCACGATTCCAACCTATAACCCCAATTAACGAAAATCACCCTAACTTGATTTATCCAATTTTACGACTCTTACTCGGCAGCATCTTCGCAGGATATATTATTTCAAACTTTATTAATCCAATTAATACACCAATCATGACTATACCAACTATAATTAAACTAACAGCCCTCATCATCACAATCACAGGATTTGTAATCGCATTAGAACTAAATTCTATAACACTCTACCTAAAACTCTATCCAAATTCATATCACTATAACTTCTCTAACATGCTAGGCTATTTTCCATTAATTGTACATCGTTACATCCCATTTTCTAACCTATCTTTCAATCAAAAAATAGCTACTTCAACACTAGATTATATCTGAACAGAAAAATCTATGCCTAAACTTATTAGCTCATTACAACAATCAGCATCCTCCTCCTCATCAAACCATAAAGGACTAATCGCAATCTATTCCTA
>NW_012321073.1:0-1661 GCF_000151885.1 Dipodomys ordii
TCCCACTGTGTCCCAACTGTGTCCCCCCGCTGTGTCCCTCTGTGTCCCCCGCTTTGTCACCGCTGTGTCCCGTTGTGTCCTCGCTGTGGCCCCCTCTGTCTCCCGCTCTGTGCCCCGCTGTGTCTCACGCTTTCTCCCCGCTGTGTCCAACTGTGTCCCGCTGTGTCCCGCTGTGCCCCCACTGTGTCCCGTTGTGTCCACAGCTGTGTACCACGCTGTGTAACGCTGTGTCCCCGCTGTATCGACGCTGTGTCCCGCTGGGTCCCGCTGTGTCCTCGCAGTGTTCCCCGCTGTGTCCCGCTGTGTCCCCCGCTGTGTCCCCCGCTGTGTCCTCTCTGTGTCCCCCAATATATCCCGCTGTGTCCTCGATGGGTCCCCTGCTGTGTCCCGCTGTGTCACACTGTGTCCCATGGTGTCCTGCTGTGTCTTTGCTGTGTCCCCCGCTGTCCCCCACTTTTTCCCTTGCTGTGTCCCGCTGTGTCCCGCTGTTTCCTCGCTGTGTCCCCCGCTGTGTCCTTGCTGTGTCCCCCCTTGTGTTTCGCTGTTTCCTCGCTGTGTCCCCTCCTGTGTGCCGTTGTGTCCCCAGCTGTGTACCCCGTTGTGTCCCGCTGTGTCCCCGCTGTATCAACGCTGTGTCCCGCTGTGTCCCGCTGTGTCCTCGCTGTGTACCACTCTGTACCCCTCTGTGTCCCCTGCTGTGTCCCGCTGTGTACTGCTGTGTCCCCCACTGAGTCCCGCTGTGTCCACCCTGTGTCCCCCGCTTTGTCTCTGTTTGTCCCGCTGTGTCCACGCTGTGTTCCCCGCTGTGTCCCGCTGTGTCACCCACTGTGTCCCCCGCTGTGTCCCGCTGTGTCCCGCTGTGTCCCCCGCTTTGTGCCCGCTGTGTCCCGCTGTGTACTCTGTTGTGTCCAGCTGTGTCCCGCTGTGTCCCATTGTTGTGTCCCGCTGTGTCCCATTGTGTCTGTGTCCTCGCTGTGTACTCCTTTGTGTCAGGCTGTGTCAACGCTGCGTCTCGCTGTGTCCCCTCTCTGTCTCCGCTGTCCCCTGCTGTGTCCCCCGCTGTGTCCCGCTGTGTCCCGCTGTGTCCCCCGCTTTGTCCCGCTGTGTCCCCGCAGTGTCCCCACTGTGTCCCGCTGTGTCCCGCTGTGTCCCCCGCTTTGTCCAGCTGTGTCCTTACAGTGTCCCCGCTGTGTCCTGTTGTGTCCTCGCTGTGTCCCCCACTGTGTCTCGTTGTGTCCACAGGTGTGTACCCCGCTATGTCGCACTGTGTCCCCACTGTATCGACGCTGTGTCCTGCTGTGTCCTTCCTGTGTTCCCCGCTGTGTCCCGCTGTGTCCCCGCTGTGTGCCCGATGTGTCCCGCTGTGTACTTCGTTGTGTCCAGCTGTGTCACCGCTGTGTCCTCGCTGTGTCCCCGCTGTGTCTCACTGTGTCCTCACTGTGTCCCCCTCTGTGTCCCGCTGTGTCCCCCGCTATATGTCCCGCTGTGTCCCGCTCTGTCCCCGCTTTGTGCCCGCTGTGTCCCGCTGTGTACTCCGTTGTGTCCAGCTGTGTCACCACTGTGTCCCACTGTGTCCTCTCTTTGTCTCCACTGTCCCCCGCTGTGTCCCCTGCTGTGTCCCGCTGTAAACCCGCTGTGTCCCCCGCTTTTGTCCCGCTGTG
>NW_012321074.1:0-1661 GCF_000151885.1 Dipodomys ordii
TCAATGCTTCTGCTTCTGCTTCTCCTTCTCCTTCTTTTGATTCTCCTTTTGCTTCTGCTTCTTCTGCTTTTCCTGCTTCTCCTCCTGCTTCTGCTTCTTCTGCTTCTCCTGCTTCTCCTTCTGCATCTTCTTCTGCTTCTCCTTCTCCTTCTTCTGCTTCTCCTTCTGATTCTCCTTTTGCTTCTTCTTCGTCTGCTTTACCTGCGTCTCTTTCTGCTTCTCCTTCTGTTTCTCCTTCTGTTTCTCCTTCTCCTTCTTGTTCTTCTGCTTTTCCTTCTGCTTCTGCTACAACTGCTTCTGCTTCTTCTGCTTTTGATTCTCTTTCTGCTTCTGCTTCTCGTTCTGCTTCTTATTCTGCTTCTTCAGATTCTGCTTCTTCTGCTTCTCCTGCTTCTCCTTCTGCTTCAGGTTCTGCTTCTGCTTCTTCACATTCTTATGCTTCTGCTTCTCCTGCTTCTGCTTCTTCTGCTTTCCCTCCTTCTCTTCCTGCTTCTCCTTCTGTTTCTGCTTCTTGTCCTTCTTGTGTTTCTTCTGCTTCTGCTTCTCAAGTTTATGCATGTCCTGCTTCTCCTTCTGCTGCTCTTTCTGCTTCTCCTGCTGCTTTTCCTTCTCCTGCTCCTTCTTCTGCTTCTCTTTCTGCTTCTTCTTCTGTTTCTCCTACTCCTTCTCCTTCTCGTTCTTCTGCTTTTTCTTCTGCTTCTCCTTCTGCTTCTGCATCTTCTGCTTCTTCTGCTACTGCCTCTGCTTCTTCTGTTTCTTTTGCTTCCCCTTCTGCTTCTCCTTCTGCTTTTGCTTCTCTTTCTGCTTCTGCTTCTCCTTCTGCTTCTCCAGATTCAGCTTCTTCTGCTTCTCCTGCTTCTCATTCTGCTTCAGGTTCTGCTTCTGCTTCTTCGGCTTCTTCTGCTTCTGCTTCTCCTGCTGCTGCTTCTTCTGCTTCTCCTGCTTCTCTTTCTGCTTTTCCTTCTGTTTCTGCTTCTCCTTCTGCTTCTGCTTCTTCTCCTTCCTATGTTTGTTCTGCTTCTGCTTCTCCTGCTTCTCCTGCTTCTCGTTGTGCTTCTCTTTCTACTTCTCCTTCTCCTTCTTCTGCTTCTCCTTCTGCTTCTGCTTGTCCTTCTGCTTCTGCTTCTGCTTCAATTTCTCCTTCTGCTTCTCATTCTGCTCCTGCGTCTTCTGTTTCTTCTGCTTCTCCTGCTTCTGCTTCTCCTGCTTCTCCTACTTCTCGTGCTGCTTCTCCTTCTGCGTCTCTTTCTGCTTCTGCTTATCCTTTTGCTTCTCCTACTCCTAATCCTTCTCTTTCGCCTTCTCCTTCTCTTTCTTCTGTTTCTTCTGCATCTCCTGCTTCTCCTTCTATATCTTCTTCTGCTTCTGCTTCTCCTTCTGCTGCTTCTTCTGCTTCTGCTTATCCTTCTTCTGCTTCTCCCTCTGATTCTGCTTCTTATGCTTATTCTTTTTCTTCTGCTTCTGCTTCTCCTTCTTCTGCTTCTTCTGCTTCTCCTTCTCCTTCTCCTTCTTCTTCTTCTTCTTCTTCTTCTTCTTCTTCTTCTTCTTCTTCTTCTTCTTCTTCTTCTTCTTCTTCTTCTTCTTCTTCTTCTTCTTCTCTTTCTGCTGCTTCTGCTTTTCCTGCTTCTTCTTCTTCTTCTTCTTCTCTTTCTGCTGACTTC
>NW_012321075.1:0-1661 GCF_000151885.1 Dipodomys ordii
ATTTTTGTATAGTAGTCATCTATAATCTCCTTCTCCATTGGTAAAGCTGTCAGCATTATCCGGGATCAGGCGGTGCTCTAGTATCTTATGCATCAGCATGATCATAAGCAGTATGATGTTGTAGAAGATAATCTTCAGAAGAAGATCTTCTAGCTGATGAAGAAGATTCTGCAGAAGAAGAAGCCTCAGTTGAAGAAGATGAAGATGAAGTAGTAGGAGAAGAAGAAGAAGAAGAAGAAGATGAAGAAGAAGAAGAAGAAGAAGAAGAAGAAGAAGAAGAAGAAGAAGAAGAAGAAGAAGAAGAAGAAGAAGGAGAAGGAGAAGCATAAGGAGAAGAAGTAGAAGCAGAAGAAGCAGAAGCAGTAGAAGCAGAAGCAGTAGAAAAAGAATAAACATAAGAAGAAGAATCAGAGGGAGAAGCAGAAGAAGGAGAAGGAGCAGCAGAAAGAAAGGTAGAAGGAGAATCAGAAGGAGAAGCAGAAGAAGGAGTAGCAGAAGCAGAAGAAGCAGCAGAAGGAGAAGCAGAAGCCGAAAAAGATGCAGAACGAGAATCAGGAGAAGCAGAAGAAGCAGAAGCAGAAGGAGAAGCAGAAGTAGGAGAAGGAGAAGGAGAAGGAAGTGCAGCAGAAGCAATAGGAGAAGCAGAAGGAGAAGCAGAAGCAGAATGAGAAGCAGAAAGAGAAACAGCAGAAGCAGAAGAAGCAGGAAAAGCAGAAGCAGAAGAAAGAGAAGAAGAAGAAGAAGAAGAAGAAGAAGAAGAAGAAGAAGAAGAAGAAGAAGAAGAAGAAGAAGAAGAAGAAGAAGAAGAAGAAGAAGAAGCATAAGGAGAAGCATAAGGAGAAGCATAAAGAGAAGCATAAGGAGAAGCAGAAGGAGAAGCATAAAGAGAAGCATAAAGAGAAGCATAAAGAGAAGCAGTAGAAGCAGAAGAAGCAAAAGCAGGAGAAGCAAAGCAGAAGAAAAAGAATAAGCAAAAGAAGCAGAATCAGAAGCAGTGGGAGAAGCAGAAGAAGGAGAAGGAGAAGCAGAAGCAGAAAGAGAAGCAGAAACAGAAGGAGAACAAGAAGGAGAAGCAAGAGAATCAGAAGAAGCAGAAGTAGAAGCAGAAAGAGGAGAAGAAGGAGAAGCAGAAGTAGAATCAGAAGAAACAGAAGAAGAAGCAGAAGAAACAGAAGCAAACGAAATAGAAGGAGAAGAGCAGAAGCAGAAGGAGAAGCAGAAAGAGAAGCAGGAGAAGCAGGAGAAGCAGAAGAAGCAGGAGAAGCAGAAGCAGAAGAAACAGGAGAACCCGAAGAAGCAGAAGCAGAATCTGAAGCAGGAGACACAGAAGATGCACCATCTGAAGCAGAAGCAGAAGACACAGAAATAGTAGAATAAGCAGAAGCAGAAGCAGCAGGTGAAACAGAAGAAGAAGGAGAAGGCGAAAGAGAAGGATTAGGAGTAGGAGAAGCAAAAGGATAAGCAGAAGCAGAAAGAGACGCAGAAGGAGAAGCAGAACGAGAAGTAGGAGAAGCAGGAGAACTAGAAGCAGGAGAAGCAGAAGAAACAGAAGACGCAGAAGCAGAATGAGAAGCAGAAGGAGAAATTGAAGCAGAAGCAGAAGCAGAAGGAGAAGCAGAAACAGAAGAAGCAGAAAGAGAAGGAGAAGCAGAAAGAGAAGC
>NW_012321076.1:0-1661 GCF_000151885.1 Dipodomys ordii
GTGACTCATTGAGGACACATTGGGACACAGTGGGGACTCAGGCGGGATTCAGCGGTGGGACACAGCATGTTCATCTTCGGGGACACAGTGGGCACAGGCGGGGGACACAGAGGGGTAAAACTAGCGGGACACAGCGGGGATATCAGTGAGGACTCCGCGTGGCCTAGCGGGACACAGCGTTATTCAGCGTGGACATAGCGGGACACAGCGGGTTACACAGCTGGGTTCACAACGGGACTCATTGGGGGTCATAGCGAGGACACAGCAGAACACAGCGTTGGTAACAGCAAGGACACAGCGTGTTATTGCGAGACACAGTGGGACACAGTGTGGACACAGCAGTAGACACAGTGGGACACAGTGAGGACACAGCGGGGACACAGCGGCACCCAGCATGACACAGCGGGGCACACAGCGGGACACAGCGGGACACAGCTTGGGACATAGCGGGAACACAGCAGGACACATCCGGGGTCACAGCGAGGACACAGCGGGACACAGCGGGACACAGCGTGGGACAAAGCGGGAGATAGCAGGGGACACAGCGAGGACACAGCGGGACACAGTGGCGACACATAGAGGACTCAGCGGGGGACACAGTGGGGGACAGAGCGGGACACAGCGGGACCCAGCGGGGACAAAGCGTGAGACACAGCGGTGGACAGAGCGGGAGACAGAGGCGGACACAGCGAGGACACAGCGGGACACAGCGGGGACACAGAGGTGGCTCAGGCGGTCCACAGCGGGGGACAAAGAGGGACACCACGGAATACAGCGGGACACAGCGTGAAACAGTGGTGAACCTGCGGGGACACAGCGGGACACAGCGGGGGACACAGCGGGACACAGTTGGGACACAGCGGGGACACTGCGGGACCCAGCAGGACACAGCGGGACACAGCAGGACACAGCAGGGGACACAGCGGGACACAGCGGGGGATACAGCGGGACACAGTGGGGACACAGAGGGGACTCAGCATGGGACATAGCGGGGGACAAATCGGGACACCACAGGACACAGTGGGACACAGCGGGACACAGCGGGGACACTGCGGGGACACAGCGGGACAAAGCGGGGGACCAAGCGGGACCCAGCGGGACACAGCAGGACCCAGCGGGGAAACAGCGGGGACACAGTGGGACACAGCGAGGACACAGCGGGACACTGCGGGGCACAGCGGGGGACACAGCGGGACACAGCAGGGGACACAGGGAGGACACAGCGGAACACAGCATGGGACAAAGCGAGGACACAGCGGGAAACAGCGAGACACAGCGGGACCCAGCGGGGACCCAGCAGTGGACACAGCGGGACACAGTGGGGGACAAAGCGGGACACCACGGAACACAGCAGGACACAGCGTGAAACAGCGGTGAACCTGCGGGGACACAGCGGGACACAGCGGGGGACACAGCGGGACACAACGGGACACAGCGGGGGACACAGCTGGCCACAGCAGGGACACAGCAGGGACACAGCGGGACCCAGCAGGACACAGCGGGGGACACAGCGGGACACAGCGGGACACAGCGGGGGACACAGCAGGGACACAGTGGGACACAGTAGGACGCAGCCTGGGACAAAGCGGGAGACAGCGGAGGACACAGCGAGGACACAGCTGGACACAGCGGGGACACAGAGGGGACTCAGCAGGGGACAT
>NW_012321077.1:0-1661 GCF_000151885.1 Dipodomys ordii
GCTGGGGACACAACGGGACACAGCAGGAGACACAGCGGGGACTCAGCGGGGGACACAGCGGGGACAAAGCGGGACACCATGGAACACAGCGGGACACAGCGGAAAGAGCAGTGACCCTGCGTAGACACAGCGGGACACAGCGGGGGACACAGCGGAACACAGTTGGGGACAGAGCGTGGGACACAGGGAGACACAGAGGGGACAAAGCTGGACACAGCGGGGTACACAGAGGGACACAGCGGGAACACAGTGGGGAAACAGCGTGACACAGCAGGACACAGCGGGACACTGCGGGGGACACAGCGGGACACAGCGGGACACAGCGGGGGACACAGCGGAACACAGTTGGGGACAGAGCATGGGACACAGGGAGACACAGAGGGGACAAAGCTGGACACAGCGGGGTATACAGAGGGACACAGCAGGAATACAGTGGGGAAACAGCGTGACACAGCAGGACACAGCGGGACACAGCGGGGGACACAGCGGGGGACAAAGCGGGACACCATGGAACACAGCGGGACACAGCAGGAAAGAGCAGTGACCCTGCGCAGACACAGCGGGACACAGCGGGGGACACAGCGGAACACAGTTGGGGACAGAGCGTGGGACACAGGGAGACACAGAGGGGACAAAGCTGGACACAGCGGGGTACACAGAGGGACACAGCGGGAACACAGTGGGGAAACACTGTGACACAGCGGGACACTGCGGGGGACAGAGCGGGACACAGCGGGACACAGCGGGGGACACAGTGAAACACAGTTGGGGACAGAGCATGGGACACAGGGAGACACAGAGGGGACAAAGCTGGACACAGCGGGGTATACAGAGGGACACAGCAGGAATACAGTGGGGAAACAGCGTGACACAGCAGGACACAACGGGACACAGCGGGGGACACAGCAGGACACAGCGGGGGACACAGCGGAACACAGTTGGGGACAGAGCGTGGGACACAGGGAGACACAGAGGGGACAAAGCTGGACACAGCGGGGTATACAGAGGGACACAGCAGGATTACAGTGGGGAAACAGCGTGACACAGCAGGACACAGCGGGACACAGTGGGGGACACAGCGGGACACAGGGGGGACACAGCGGAGGACAGAGTGGGGGACACAGTGGGACACAAGGGGGAACACAGCGAGGACCCAGCGGGACCCAGCGGGACACAGCGTCGATACAGTGGGGACACAGCGCGACACAGCGGGGGAAACAGCTGGGGACACAAAGGGACACAGTGGGGGACACACCGGGACAGAGCGGGACACAGTAGGACACAGCGTGGACAAAGCGTGAGACACAGCGGGGAAAAGAGCGGAAGACAGCATGGGACACAGCAAGGACTCAGCGGGACACAGCGGTGACACTGCGGGGACTCAGCGGAGGACACAGCAGGGGATATAGCGGGACAACACGGAGCACAGCGGGACACAGCGTGAAACAGCGGTGATCCTGCGGGGACACAGCGGAACACAGCGAGGGACACAGCGGATCACAGTGTGGGAGAGAGCGTGGGACACAGTGGGACACAGCGAGACACAGTGGGACACAGCGGGGACACAGGGAGGACACAGCGGGACACAGCGGGGGACACAGCGGGACACAGCGTGGGTCACAGGGAGGACACAGCGGGACACATCGGGGAAACTGTGGGGA
>NW_012321078.1:0-1661 GCF_000151885.1 Dipodomys ordii
ATTATTCTTCTCAAGATAATCATACTTCTCGAGAAAGAATCACCATTCTGAGTCTATTTCAGCTTCAGATTATCATTAAGCTTCTCCAACTCCAAAAACATTCTCTTTCACCATCTCATAATCATCATCTGCTTCTCATGAAGAATCTGCTTCTGATTATTCTACTCTTTCTGAATCTTCTGCTTCTGCTTCAGAAAGAGCATCTTCAATTTCTCCATCAGCATCAGATTCTGCTTCTGCTTCTTCGGCATCTCCTGTTTCTTCTGCTTCTGCTTCTCCTGCTTCTTCAGCTTCTCCTGCTTCTCTTTCTGCTTCTCCTTCTGCTTCTGCTTTTCCTTCTGCTTCTGCTCTTCTCCATCTTCTATTTCTTTAGCTTCTGTTTCTTCTTCTTCTTCTTCTTTTGTTTCTTCTGATTCTACTTCTGCTTCTCCTTCTTCTACTTCTCTTTCTGATTCTACTTCTACTTCTTCTGCTTCTCCTGCTTCTCCTTTTGTTCTCCTTCTGTTTCTGCTTCTCTTTCTGCTTCTGCTTCTCCTTCTGCTGCTCCTTCTCCTTCTCCTTCTTCTGCTTCTCCCACTGCTTCTGCTTCTGCTTCTTTTGCTTATTCTATTTCTTCTGCTTCTCCTGCATCTACTGCTTCTCCTTCTGCTTCTCCAGATTCTGCTTCTTCTGCTTCTACTGCTTCTCCTTCTGCTTCAGGTTCTGCTACTGCTTCTCCTTATGCTTTTCCTTATGCTTCTCCTTATGATTCTCCTTCTTCTCCTTCTTCTTCTTCTTCTTCTTCTTCTTCTTCTTCTTCTTCTTCTTCTTCTTCTTCTTCTTCTTCTTCTTCTTCTTCTTCTCTTTCTTCTGCTTCTCCTGGTTTTTCTGCTTCTACTGCTTCTCTTTTTGCTTCTCATTCTGCTTCTGCTTCTCCTTCTGCTTCTCCTATTGCTTCTGCTGCCCTTCCTTCTCCTTCTCCTTCTCCTACTTCTGTTTCTCCTTCTGCTTCTGCTTCTTCTGCTTCTCCTGCTCCTCCTTCTGCATCTTCTTCTGCTTCTGCTTCTCCTTCTGCTGCTTCTCTGCTTCTGCTTCTCCTTCTTCTGCTTCTCCTTCTGATTCTCCTTCTGCTTCTCCTTCTGCTCCTTCTCCTTCTTCTGCTTCTCCCTCTGATTCTGCTTTTTCTTCTGCTTCTGCTTCTCCTGCTTCTGCTTCTCCTTCAACTTCTGCTTCTTCTGCTTCTCCTGCTTCTCCTTCTGCATCTCCTTCTGCTTGTGCTTTTCCTTATGCTTCTGCTTCTGCTTCTCCTTCTCCTTCTTTTGCTTCTCCTTTTGCTTCTGCTTCTTCTGCTTTTCCTGCTTCTCCTCCTGCTTCTGCTTCTTCTGCTTCTCCTGTTTCTCCTTCTGCATCTTCTTCTGCTTCTCCTTCTCTTCTTCTGCTTCTCCTTCTGCTTCTCCGTCTGATTCTGCTTCTTCTGCCTTTCCTGATTCTCCTTCTGCTTCTCCTTCTTCTTCTCCTTCTGTTTCTCCTTCTCCTTCTCGTTCTTCTGCTATTCCTTCTGCTTCTCTTTCTGCTTCTGCATCTTCAGCTACTTCTGCTACTGCTTCTGCTTCTTCTGTATCTTCTGCTTCTCCTTCTGCTATCTCCTATCTGCTTATGCATACTCTATCTGCTTCTGCTTC
>NW_012321079.1:0-1661 GCF_000151885.1 Dipodomys ordii
TCTTCTTCTGCTTGTGCTTCTTCTTCTGCTTCTTCTTCTTCTTCTTCTTCTTCTTCTTCTTCTTCTTCTTCTTCTTCTTCTTCTTCTTCTTCTTCTTCTTCTTCTCTTTATTCTGCTTCTTCTTTTCCTGCTTCTTCTGCTTCTACTCCTTCTCTTTCTTCTTCTCATTCTGCTTCTCCTTCTCCTTCTGCTTCTCCTATTGCTTCTGCGACTCTTGCTTCTCCTTCTCCTATTCTACTTCTCCTTCTGCTTCTGCTTCTTCTGTTTCTCCTGCTTCTCCTTATGCATCTTCTTCTGCTTCTGCTTCTCCTTGTGCTGCTTCTCCTGCTTCTGTTCCTCCTTCTGCTACTCCTTCTGCTTCTTCTGCTTCTCCTTCTGATTCTCCTTTTCGTTCTGCTTCTGTTTCTCTTTCTCCTTCTTGTTCTCCTGCTTTTCCTTCTGCTTCTCCTTCTGCTGCAACTGCTACTGCTTCTGCTTCTTCTGTTTCTTCTGCTTCTCCTTCTGCTTTTGATTCTCTTTCTGCTTCTGCTTCTCCTTCAGCTTTTCATTCTGCTTCTCCAGATTCTGGTTCTTCTGCTTCTCCTGCTTCTCCTTCTGCTTCAGGTTCTGCTTCTGCTTCTTCGGATTCTTATGCTTCTGCTTCTCCTGCTTCTGCTTCTTCTGCTTCCCCTCCTTCTCTTTCTGCTTCTCCTTCTGTTTCTGCTTCTCCTTCTTCTGCTTCTCCTTCTGATTTTCCTTCTGCTTCTCCTTCTGCTGCTCCTTCTGCATCTCGTTCTGCTTCTGATTTTCCTTCTGCTCTTCCTACTCCTAATCCTTCTCTTTCTCCTTCTCCTTCTTCTTCTTCTGCTTCTCGTTCTGCTTCTGCTTCTTCTGCTTCTGCTTGTTCTGTTTCTTCTGCTTCAGGTCCTGCTTCTGCTTCTTCGGCTTCTTCTGTTTCTTCTGCTTCTGCTTCTCCTGCTACTGCTTCTTCTGCTTCTCTTTCTGCTTCTCCTTTTGCTTCTGCTTCTCCTTCTGCTCCTTCTCCTTCTTCTGTTTCTTCTTCTTCTGCTGCTTCTCCCGCTTCTGCTTCTTCTGCTTCTCCTTCCTTTCCTCTGTTTCTGCTTCTCCTTCTCCTTCTTCTGCTTCTCTATCTGCTTCTGCTTCTTCTGATTCTCCAACTAATCCTTCTTCTTCTCCTTCTGTTTCTGCTTCTCTTTCTGTTTCTGCATCTCCTTCTGCTTCACCTTCTGCTGCTCCTTGTCCTTCTTCTGTTTCTCCCTCTGCTTCTGCTTCTGCTTCTTATGCTTCTTCTTTTTCTTCTGCTTCTGCTTCTCCTGCTTCTGCTTCTTATGCTTCTACTGCTTCTTCTTCTGCTTGTGCTTCTTCTGCTTCTACTTCTCTTTCTGCTTCTGCTTCTCCTGCTTGTTTATCTGCTTCTTCTGCTGCTTCTCCTTCTGCTGCTTCTTCTACTTCTCCTTCTGCTTCTCTTTTTGCTTCTCCTTCGGCTTCTGCTTCTTCTGTTTCTCCTGCCTGAATTTCCGGTTCTACTTATTCTGCTGCTTCTACTTCTGCTTCTGCTTCTACTTCTGCTTTTGTTTCTGCTTCTTCTGCTTCTATTCTTTCGGCTTCTCCTGCTTCATGCTTATTGTGCTTCTCCTGCTTCTTTTTCTGCTTCTCATCCT
>NW_012321080.1:0-1660 GCF_000151885.1 Dipodomys ordii
TCAGATTGTGGTTTGAGCAGCCTGGGCAGCAAAAGCCCAGGAGACTCTTTAACTAAGTAGATACCCAAAAAGCCAGAAGTAGAGCTAGAGCTCAAATGGTAGAATGCTAACCTTGAGCAGAAAAGCTCAGGGTCAGTGCGCAGGCCCTGAGTTCAAGCTCCAGCACACACACACACACACACACACACAGTTCAAGCTCCAGCACACACACACACACACAGTTCAAGCTCCAGCACACACACACACACACACACACACACACACACACACACACACACGTGTGCTCATGAGAATTATTGAGTAGCAAGGGCCAGTAATCCCAGCACTCAGAAGATAGAAAAGCAGATCAAGATTGGCCTGGGCTACATGAGATGCTGTATCAAAAACAAAAAAGGAATGGTTTTATAGTTAGAAGTGTAGGCTATAGCTAGAGAAAAAGAGCTAAAGAACAGGTAAAAGTCAGAGGCATTAAATACTATCAGTTCTTATTCCCAATATCCCAAATGTGCCAAATTGCTTGAATTGTTTTATACTTTGTGTATAAACAGTGTGACATTTCCTAATGCTACACATACACATCTGGCCTCTCAAAAGAAAAATGAATTAGGATGGGATGTAGTTTAGCTATAAGGCCACGGGGTTTCCATCCACAGAACCTCACTGACACCATATAAAACCAAAAGCCTTTATAGTGGCTATGTAGCTTATGCCAGGTATAGCCACCTGTTTCCTTTGAAATCTGGTGATATTACAAATTTATATGCTCATTTAGTACTTGTCTTTTTTTTGGGTCCGGTGGTGGGGCCTGAACTCTGGGCCTGGGAGCTGTCCCTCAGCTTTTCAGCTCAAGGCTAGCGCTTTACCACTTGAGCCACAGCGCCACTTCCAGCTTTTTTCTTTTTGCTTATGTGGTGCTGAGGAATCGAACCCAGGGCCTCAAGCATGCAAGGCAAGCGCTCTACCACTGAGCCACCTTCCCAGCCCCATACTTCATCTTTTTTATGCCAAGAAAGCAATCAAGTGAAATTATGTGATAAATGCTATTAAAAAAAAAAAAAAACTAGGCCTTAGGCCTACAACAGAGGTTAGCATACTACAGCCTAAAGGGCAAATGAAGTAGCCTCTTTTTTTTTTTTTCATAGCCCTTGAATGGCTCTTATTCATTTTTAAACCATTGGCAGCAGGGAGGGGGAGAGTGAAGAAAATGGGTTGGTGGGTTGGGGAAAACTGGAAAAATACTTCATACATGGAAATTCTGCTCAAATAGCCACAGCCATTTGTTTCCATAATGTTTACTCCCCGCACCCCAACCTCCAGCAACATAGTTCATTTGTTGCAGTTTTATGGCCTCACAGCCAGGAGCTGATGGCTCCTATCAGTCATCCTACTGAGGAGGCTAAAAGCTGAAGGACCTCAGTTCAAAGCCAGCTAAGCAGAAAAGCCCAGGAGACTCCATCTTATTAACTACTAGAGACATTTTTCAAGTGACAGAGACCAGCTATGAGCAAGAAAGCTGAGAAGAGCTCTAGCACAGGTACAGACGCATACAGGCACATATGTGTACACACACACACACACACCCTTGGATTTATAGGGGGAAAATGTTAATCCTAGTCTAGACACACACACACACACACACACACACACACACACACACTTG
>NW_012321081.1:0-1660 GCF_000151885.1 Dipodomys ordii
GGAGAAGCAGAAGCAGAAGGAGAAGCAGAAGCGGAATGAGAAGTTAGAAAGAGAAGCAGGAGAAGCACAAGAAGCAGAAGCAGGAGAAGCCGAAAGAGAAGAAGCAGAAGAAGCAGAATCAGAAGCAGAAGTAGAAGCAGAAGCAGAAGGAGAAGCAGCAGAAGAAGTAGAACCAGAAATTCAGGCAGGAGAAACAGAAGAAGCAGAAGCAGAAGCAGAAGGAGAAGCAAAAAGAGAAGCAGTAGGAGAAGTAGAAGAAGCAGCAGAAGGAGAAGCAGCAGAAGAAGCAGAAAAACAAGCAGGAGAAGCAGAAGCAGAAAGAGAAGTAGAAGCAGAAGAAACAGAAGCAGAAGAAGAAGCAGTAGAAGCACAAGAAGCAGAAGCAGGAGAAGCAGAAGCAGAAGATAAAGAAGAAGCATAAGAAGCAGAAGCAGAGGGAGAAACAAAAGAAGGAGAAAGAGCAGAAGAAGGTGAAGCAGAAGGAGATGCAGAAGCAGAAAGAGAAGCAGAATCAGAAGGAGAAGAAGAAGGAGAAGTTGGTGAATCAGAAGAAGCAGAAGCAGAAAGAGAAGGAGAAGAAGGAGAAGGAGAAGCAGAAGGAGAAGGACAAGCAGGAGAAGCAGAAGAAGCAGAAGCGGGAGTTGTAGAAGAAGAAGAAGAAGAAGAAGAAGAAGAAGAAGAAGAAGAAGAAGAAGAAGAAGAAGAAGAAGAAGAAGAAGAAGAAGAAGAAGAAGAAGAAGAAGAAGAAGGAGCAGGAGAAGGAGAAGGAGAAGCAGAAGGAGAAGCAGAAACAGAAGGAGAAGCAGAAAGAGAAGGAGGGGAAGCAGAAGAAGCAGAAGCAGGAGAAGCAGAAGCATAAGAATCCGAAGAAGCAGAAGCAGAACCTGAAGCAGAAGGAGAAGCAGGAGAAGCAGAAGAAGCAGAATCTGGAGAAACAGAATGAGAAGCAGAAGGAGAAGCAGAAGCAGAAAGAGAATCAAAAGCAGAAGGAGAAGCAGAAGAAACAGAAGAAGTAGAAGCAGTAGCCGTTGTAGCAGAAGCAGAAGCAGAAGCAGAAGGAAAAGCAGAAGAACAAGAAGGAGAAGGAGAAACAGAAGGAGAAGCAGAAGGAGAAGCAGAAAGAGAAGCAGGTAAAGCAGAAGAAGAAGAAGTACAAGGAGAATCAGAAGGAGAAGCAGAAGCAGGAGAAGGAGAAGCAGAACAGAAGAAGATGCAGAAGGAGAAGCAGAAGAAGCAGAAGCAGAAGGAGAAGCAGGAAAAGCAGAAGAAGCAGAAGCAAAAGGAGAAGCAAAAGAAGGAGAAGCAGAAGCAGATGAAGAAGCATAAGGACAAGCACAAGCTGAAGGAGATGCAGAAGGAGATGCAGAAGGAGAAGCAGGAGAAGCAGAAGAAGCAGAACTTGAAGGAGAAGCAGAAGTAGGAGAAGGTGGATAAGCAGAAGCAGAAGGAGAAGCAAAAGAGGAATGAGAAGCAGAAAAAGAAGCAGGAGAAGCTCAATAAGCAGAATCAGGAGAAGCCGAAAGAGTAGAAGCAGAAGAAGCAGAAACAGAAGCAGAAGTAGAAGCAGAAGCAGAAGGAGAAGCAGCAGAAGAAGTCGAACCAGAAATTCAGGCAGGAGAAACAGAAGAAGCAGAAGCTGAAGGTGAAGCAAAAAGAGAAG
>NW_012321082.1:0-1660 GCF_000151885.1 Dipodomys ordii
TTGGACACATTGGGACACAGCGGGAATTCAGCTGGGGACTAGCAATACACAGCGGGACACAGCAGGGACACAGCAGAGACACAGCGTGTGTCTTAGCGGTACACAGCGGGGGACACAGGGATGACACAGCGGTACCCAGCGGGACCCAGCGTCGATACAGCAGGGACACGCGGAACACAGTGGGGTACACAGTTGGGGACACAGCAAGGACACAGCGGGACACAGCGGGACACAGCGGGGACCCTGCGGGAACATAGCAGGACACAGCAGGGTACACAGCGGGACACAGCTGGGGACACAGCGGCACACAGCGGGACACAGCGGAACACAGCGGGAGACAAAGCGGGAGACAGCAGGGGACACAGCGAGGACACAGGGGGACACAGCGGCGACACAGAGGGGACTCAGCGGGGGACACAACGTGGGACAAAGTGGGACACCACGGGACACAGTGTTACACAGCGGGACACAGCGGGGACACTGCGGGACACAGCAGGAAAAAGCGGGGGACACAGCGGGACACAGAAGGACACAGCGGGGGACACAGCGGGGGACAGCGGAGACAGAGAGTGGCCACAGCGAGACACAGCGGTGACAAAGCTGGACACAGCGGGGTACACAGCGGGACACAGCGGGCACACAGCGGGGACACAGCGGGACACAGTGGGACACAGCGGGGACACAGAGGGTCATAGCCGGACACAGCGGGAAACAGCGGGGGACACAGCGGGACACAGTGGGGGACCCAGTGAGGACACAGCGGGACACAGCAGGGACACAGCAAGGACACAGCGGGGGACACAGCAGGGGACACAGTGGGACACAGCGGGGACACAGTGGGACACAGCGGGACACAACAGGCACACAGCGGGGACACAGCGGGACACAGCGGGGACAGAGAAGGACATAGCCGGACATGCGGGACACAGCGGGGGACACAGCGGGACACAGTGGGGGACCCAATGAGGACACAGCGGGACACAGCAGGGGACACAGCAAGGACACAGCAGGGGACACAGCAGGGGACACAGCGGGACACAGCGGGGAACACAGCGAGGACACAGCGGGACACAGTGGGACAGAGCGTCGATACAGCGGGGACACAGCGTTACACAGCGTGGTACACAGTTGTGGACACAACGGGACACAGTGCGGGCACAGCCGGACACAGCGGGACACAGTGGGACACAGCATGGACAAAGCGTGAGACACAGCGTGGGACAGAGAGAGAGACAGCAGGGGACACAGCGAGGAAACAGCGGGACACAGCGGTGACACAGCGGGGACTCAGCGGGGGACACAGCGGGACACAGCGGGGGACACAGCAGGACACAGCGGAGGACACTGCGGGACACAGTGTGGGACAGAGCGTGGGACACAGCGAGACACAGCGGGGACAAAGCTGGACACAGCGAGGTACACAGAGGGACACAGAGGGGAAACAACGTGACACAAAAGGACACAGCGTGACACAGCGGGGGACACAGCGAGGACACAGCGGCACACAGTGGGGGACACAGCAAGGACAGAGCGGGACACAGCGGGGGACACAGCGGGACATAGCGGGGGACACAGCGGGGGACACAGCGGGACACAGCGGGACACAGCGGGGGACACAGGAAGGACACAGCGGTACACAGCGGGGGACAGAGCGAGGACA
>NW_012321083.1:0-1660 GCF_000151885.1 Dipodomys ordii
TTCTCTTTCTGCTTCTCCTTCTGCACTGCTTCTCCTTCTGCTCCTTCTCCATCTTCTATTCTTCTTCTTCTTCTTCTTCTTCATCTTCTTCTTCTTCTTCTTCTTCTTCTTCTTCTTCTTCTTCTTCTTCTTCTTCTTCTCCTTCTTCTTCTTCTTATTCTTCTTCTTCTTCTTCTCCTTCTCCTTCTTCCTCTACTTCTTCTTCTTCTTCTTCTTCTTCTTCTTCTTCTTCTTCTTCTTCTTCTTCTTCTTCTTCTTCTTCTTCTTCTTCTTCTTCTTCTTCTTCTTCTTTTTCTTCTTCTTGTCTTTATTCTGCTTCTTCTTTTCCGGCTTCTTCTGCTTCTAGTCCTTCTCTTTCTTCTTCTCATTCTGCTTCTGCTTCTCCTTCTTCTTCTCCTATTGCTTCTGCGACTCTTCCTTCTCCTTCTCCTACTTCTACTTCTCCTTCTGCTTCTTCTGCTTCTCCTGCTTCTCCTTATGCATCTTCTTCTGCTTCTGCTTCTCCTTGTGCTGCTTCTTCTGCTTCTGTTTCTCCTTCTGCTTCTCCTTTTGCTTCTTTTGCTTCTCCTTATGATTCTCCTTCTCCTTCTGCTTCTGTTTCTCTTTCTCCTTCTTGTTCTCCTGCTTTTCCTTCTGCTTCTCCTTCTGCTGCAACTGCTACTGCTTCTGCTTCTTCTGTTTCTTCTGCTTCTCCTTCTGCTTTTGATTCCCTTTCTGCTTCTGCTTCTCCTTCAGCTTGTCATTCTGCTTCTCCAGATTCTGCTTCTCCTGCTTCTCCTTCTGCTTCAGGTTCTGCTTCTGCTTCTTCTGATTCTTATGCTTCTGCTTCTCCTGCTTCTGCTTCTTCTGCTTCCCCTCCTTCTCTTTCTGCTTCTCCTTCTGTTTCTGCTTCTCCTTCTGCTTCTGCTTCTTGTCCTTCTCCTGTTTCTTCTGCTTCTGTTTCTCCTGCTTCTGCTTTTTCTGCTTTTCCTGCTTCTCTTTCTGCTTCTCCTTCTTCTTCTGCTTCTCCTTCGGCTTCTGCTCCTTCTCCTTCTTCTGTTTCTTCTTCTTCTGCTTCTCCCGCATCTGCTTCTTCTGCTTCTCCTGCTTCTCGTTCTGCTTCTCTTCGTCGGCTTCTCTTTCTACTTCTGCTTCTTCTTCTCTTTAGTTCTTCCCCTTCTGCTTCTGCTTCTTCTGCTTCTCCTGCTTCTCCTTCTGCATCTCCTTCTGCTTGTGATTTTCCTTGTGCTTCTTCTGCTGCTTCTGCTTCTCCTTCTCCTTCTTCTGCTTCTCCTCTGGTTCTGCTTCTTCTGCTTTTCATGATTCTCTTTCTGCTTCTCCTTCTGCTTCTCCTTCTGTTTCTCCTTCTCCTTCTCGTTTTTCTGCTATTTCTTGTGCTTCCTTTTCTGCTTCTACATCTTCAGCTTCTTCTGCTACTGCTTCTGTTTCTTCTGCTTTTGCTTCTTCTCCTTCAAATTTTGGTTCTCATTCAGCTTCTGCTTCTCCTTCTGCTTCTGCAGATTCTGCTTCTTCTGCTTCTCCCTCTGCTTCAGGTTCTGCTTATGCTTCTTCGGATTCTTATGCTTCTGCTTCTCCTGCTTCTGCTTCTTCTGCTTCCGCACCTTCTCTTTCTGCTTCTCCTTCTGTTTTAGCTTCTCCTTCTGCTACTGCTTCTTCTCCT
>NW_012321084.1:0-1660 GCF_000151885.1 Dipodomys ordii
ACAGCGGGGGACAAAGCGGGACACCACGGGACACAGCGGAACACAGCGGGGACAAGGAGGAGACAGAGCAGGACACAGCGAGGACACAGCGGGACAAAGCAGGGGACACAGCAGGGGACACAGCGGGACACAGCGGGACACAGCGGGGGACACAGCGGGACACAGCGGGGGAAACAGCGAGGCCACAGCGGGATACAGTGGGGGACACAGCGAGGACACAGCGGGGGACACACCGGGGGACACAGCGGAACACAGCAAGGAACACAGCGAGGACACAGCCGGACCCAGCAGTACACAGCGTCGATACAGCGGGGATACAGCGTTACACAGTGTGGTACACATCTGTAGACACAAGGGGACACAGTGTGGGCACAGCGGGACACAGCGGGACACAGTGGGACAAAGCAAGGACAAATCGTGAGACACAGCGAGGGACAGAGCTCGAGACAGTGGGGGACACAGCTAGGACACAGCAGGGCACAGCGGGACACAGCAGGGACAGAGCGGGACAGAGCGGGACACAGCGTGACACAGCGGGGGACACAGCGGGACCCAGCGGTTAACCCAGCGAGGACACAGCAGGACAAAGCGGGGGACACAGCGGTGACAAAGCTGGACACAACCGAGTACATAGCAGGACCCAGCGGGACACAGCGTCGATACAGCAGGGACACAGCATTATACAGTATGGTACACAGCTGTGGACACAACGGGACACAGTGGGGGCACAGCGGGACACAGCGGAACACAGTGGGACACAGCAGGGCAAAGCGTGAGACACAGTGGGGGACAGAGAGTGAGACAGCGGGGGACACAGCGAGGACACAGCGGGACACAGCGGGGGAAACAGCGGGACACAGCGGTGGACACAGGGGGACAGAGCGGGGGACACAGCGGGACACAGCGGGGGAAACAGCGGGACACAGCGGTGGACACAGCGGGACAGAGCGGGAACACAGCGGGACACAGTGGTGGACACAGCGGGACACAGCAGTGGACACAGCGAGGACACAGCGGGACCCAGCGGGACACAGCGTCGACACAGCGGGGACAGAGTGGGCCACAGCGGGGTACACAGCTGGGGATACAACGGGGCACATCGGGGGACACAGCAAGGACTCAGCGGAACACAGCGTGGGACACAGTGAGGACACAGGGGGCACAGTGGGACACAGCGGGACACAGCAGGAACACAGCAGTAGACACAGCGGGAAACAGCAGGGGACACAGAGGGGGACAGAGGGGGACAGAGGGAGGACAGAGCGCGACACAGCGGGGACACAGCTGGGACTCAGGGGGGACACAGCGGGGGACAAAGCGGGACAACACGGGACACAGCAGGAAACAGCGGTGACCCTGCGGGGACACAGCGGGACACAGCGGGGGACACAGCAAGGACACAGCGGGACACAGCGGGGGACACAGCGGGGGACACTGCGAGACACAGCGGGGAACACAGCGAGGATACAGCGGGACCCAGCGGGACACAGCGTCGATACAGCGGGGACACAGCGTTACACAGCGGGGTACACAGCTGTGGACACAACGGGACACAGTGTGGGCACAGCGGGACACAGCAGAACACAGTGGGACACAGCGGGGACAAAGCGTGATACAAAGAGGGAGACAGAGCGGGAGACAGCGGGGGAAACAGCGAGGA
>NW_012321085.1:0-1660 GCF_000151885.1 Dipodomys ordii
GTCCCGCTGTGTCCCCCCGCTGTGTCCCCCACTGTGTCCCGCTGTGTTCCCTTGCTGGGTCTTGCTGTGTCTACTGCTGTGTCCCCGCTGTGTATCGCTGTGTCCCCGCTGTATCGACGCTGTGTCCCGCTGTGTACCCCTCTGTGTCCCTCGCTGTGTCCCGCTGTGTCCCCCGCTGTGTCCCTGATGTGTCCCCGCTGTGTCCCGCTGTGTCCCGGCTGTGTCCTCGCTGTGTCCCCCGCTGTGTCCCGCTGTGTCTCCCCTGTGTATCCCGCTGTGTCCCGCTGTGTCCCCTGCTGTGTCCCGCTGAGTCCCGCTGTGTCCCGCTGTGTACTGCTGTGTCCCCCGCTGTGTCCCGCTGTGTCCCATCTGTGTCCCCCGCTGTGTCCCGCTGTATCTCCCGTGTGTATCCCGCTGTGTCCAGCTGTGTCCCCCGCTGTGTCCCGCTGTGTCACCCGCTGTTACCCAGTGTGTCCTCGCAGTGTCCCGCTCTGTCTCCCACTTGTCACCTGCTGTGTCCTCGCTGTTTCCCCTATTGTGTACCACTGTGTCTTCGCTGTGTCCCCCGCTGTGTCCCGCTGTGTCCTCGCTGTGTCCCACATGTGTTCCGCAGTATCCTCGCTGTGTCCCCCGATGTGTCCCGTTGTGTCCCCAGCTGTGTCCCCCGATGTGTCCCGCTGTGTCCCCCGCTGTGTCCCGCTGTGTCCGCGCTGTGTCCCGCTGTTTCCCTGTTGTGACCCGCTGTGTCCCACTGTGTTCCCGCTGTGTCCACGCTGTGTCCCACTGTGTACCTTCCTGTGTCCAGCTTTGTCCCCGCTGTGTCTTTCTTTGTCCCACGCTCTGACCCCACTGTGTTCCACTGTGTTCCCGCAGGGTCACCGCTGTTTCCTGCTGTGTCCCGCTGTGTTCCGTGGTTGTCCCGCTTTGTCCCCCGCTGTGTCCCCGCTGTGTCCCCGCTGTGTCCTGCTGTGTCATCACTGTGTCCCCCGCTGTCTCCCGCTCTGTCCCCCGCTGTGTCTCATGCTTTGACTCCGCTGTGTCCCACTGTGTCCTGCTGTGTCCCGCTGTGTCCCCCACTGTGACCCTTTGTGTCCCCAGCTGTGTCCCCCGCTGTGTCCCCGCTGTGTCCCGATGTGTCCCGCTGTGTCCTCGCTGTGTCCCGCTCTGTCCCGCTGTGTATCCGCTGTGTCTATGATGTGTCCCGCTGTGACTCCGCTCTGTCCCGCTGTGTCCCTGCTGTGTTCCCGCTGTGTCCCGCTGTGTCCCTGCAGTGTCCCTGTTGTGTCCCCTGCTGTGTCCCACTGTGTCCCCGCTGTCCCCCACTGTGTCCCCCACTGTGTCCCGCTGTGTCTCCCGCTGTGTCCCGCTGTGTGTCTGCTGTATCCCACTGTTTCCCTCGCTGTGTCCCCCGCTGTGTCCCGCTGTGTCCCCCGCTATGTCCCTCATTGTATCGCTTTGTCCGCCGCTGTGTCCCGCTGTGTAACCCGCTGTGTCCCGCTGTGTATCCGCTGTGTCCCCGCTGTGTCCCGCTGTGACTCCTCTCTGTCCCGCTGTGTCCCTGCTGTGTTCCCGCTGTGTCCCGATGTGTCACTGCGGTTTCCCCGCTGTGTCCCCACTGTGTCCCCCTCTGTTTCCCCGCTGTGTCCCCATTGTGCCCATG
>NW_012321086.1:0-1660 GCF_000151885.1 Dipodomys ordii
CTGGACAGACGAGTAGAAAAAATTAAATTAAGTTTCATAATAAATGTACTATATATATTACATAACATGTAAATGATATATTTATAATATATGCATAATTAAGGATATTCTATAATTACTATAAAATATATGTATAAATCTGGTTTTAATATTATACTGTGAGGATACAAGGAAAGAAAACATCCTTATCTGAACTGTCTCAATTTCAACGGTAGACAAACTATGCTATAAAAATATATCTTCAAGAAAGCACACCTCTGAAATCACATGTTCATCTTCATCCCTATGAACATCTTCTAAGATTAGCTACACTTATCCATTAGCGTCAGCTTACAATCACAAACACTTTGTGATACTTTCTGGATAAAGTTGCTTGTCTCCTCATTCTGATGAACCTTTCAGTAACTTCAGTGCAGAACATTTTCTCCTGCTTAGCCTGTAGATGATATCATCCTTTGTTATTTCCCATCAAAGAAATTGTGGCTAGCAGGCTTGAGTATTGGTATATTCAGAAGTTCTTTGGTTATGAAGTTTTCCTTTCCTTTTTTGGCAAGTGAGCTGGAATAATGAAAAACATTTAAGGCAATGTGTTTTACTGTAAATAAAAACATACTGATTTGAAAATACTACAAATATTCATTCTTTAAATTTATTTTTAATTCAAATATAATAGGGATGGTTTTAGTGTTGCATGCCTTTAAATCTAGCTATTTAGATGGCTGAAAACAGAGGATCATAGTTTCAAGCTAGGATAGGTAAATAGACCATGAGTCACTTATCTTCAACTAAGAACCAAAAAGCTAAAAGTGGAGCTGTGGTTCAAATAGAAGATTGCAAGCCTGAACAAAAAGAAGAGTAGAAGAACCTAGGCCCCAAATTTAAGTCATAGTACTAGCACACATATACCATATAGATATATGGTTCCTAATATATTCGAAACCTGGTCATAGATTAAATATGAAGTGTGAAAAAGAATGTAAGTCTGAAATGACTCCGAGGTATTTTGACAAGACAACTGGAAGAGTTATCACTTAATCAAATAGTAATGAGGGATTGGTTTGTAGATAAAGATCAAAGCTCACTTTGGAAACTGTTGAGTTTGTTAAAATCAGTAGCTAGGAGTTGTCAGTAAACAGGATGCTATTAAGCACTGTAATTAAAGAAAGAACAAAGCTGGAGAAAAAAACAGAAATAATTACATGTACTCAGTGGTAACAACCATGAGAAGGAATATTATAGAACTAAGATAGAAGTAAGCCCTGGGATACAAATATGTAAAACATGACAAATGAAGAAAAACAGTAATAAGTATGCAATGCAGACTTATATGGATAGGTATTTTTAATGTTTAAGGCCTATGAAGTGATTGTGTGATGACCTAAAATTTAAGAAATTGGTAAGGTCAACTATCCCTTGTGCCAACCATAGCTGATAGTTTAAGTAAAACAGGGCCACAATAGTGTGTCTTGATTTACCAAAGTGAAAACAGGCCAATATTTGGAAAGCCAATTTTTGGATATGTGGTTAGAGTGACAATTACTGCAGTTTGTTCAAGTATCAGTAGAAGGGTACAGTTTTAGCACAATGATAGAAATCTTTCAGGGATCTGGTAGATTTCCCTCGGTCTTCAATTTTCCTTTTTTTCTGAGTACCAAAATAT
>NW_012321087.1:0-1660 GCF_000151885.1 Dipodomys ordii
CTTCGTCGGCTTCTCTTCCTACTTCTGCTTCTGCTTCTTCTGCTTCTGCCTCTTCTCTTTAGTTCTTCTCCTTCTGCTTCTGCTTCTTCTCCTTCTCCTGCTTCTCCTTCTGCATCTCCTTCTGCTTGTGCTTTTACTTCTGCTTCTTCTTCTGCTTCTGAAACTCCTTCTCCTTCTTCTGCTTCTCCGTCTGCATCTGCTTCTTCTGCTTTTCCTGATTCTCTTCCTGCTTCTCCTTCTGTTTCTCCTTCTCGTTCTTCTGCTATTTCTTGTGCTTCTTTTTCTGCTTCTACATCTTCAGCTTCTTCTGCTACTGCTTGTGTTTCTTCTGTTTCTTCTGCTTCTCCTTCTGATTTTGCTTCTCTTTCTGCTTCTGCTTCTCCTTCTGCTTCTGCAGATTCTGCTTCTTCTGCTTCTTCTTCTGCTTCAGGTTCTGCTTCTGCTTCTTCGGATTCTTATGCTTCTGCTTCTCCTGCTTCTGCTTCTTCTGCTTCCCCTCCTTCTCTTTCTGCTTCTCCTTCTGTTTCTGCTTCTCCTTCTGCTTATGCTTCTTCTCCTTCTTCTGTTTCTTCTGCTTCTGCTTCTCCTGCTTCTGCTTCCCCTGCTTCTCGTTCTGCTTCTCTTTCTGCTTTTCTTTCTGCTTCTCCTTCTCCTTCTTCTTCTTCTCCTTCTGCTTCTGCTTCAATTTCTCCTTCTGCTTCTCATTCTGCTTCTGCGTCTTCTGTTTCTTCTGCTTCTCCTGCTTCTGCTTCTCCTGCTTCTCCTACTTCTCGTGCTGCTTTTTCTTCTGCGTCTCTTTCTGTTCTGCTTATCCTTTTGCTTCTCCTACTCCTAATCCTTCTCTCTCGCCTTCTCCGTCTTCTTCTTCTGCTTCTCCTGCTGCTTCTGCTTCTGCTTATTCTACTATTTCTGTTTCTTCTGCTTCTGCTTCAGATTGTGCTTCTTCTGTTTCTCTTTCGGCTTCTCCTGCTTCTGCTTCTTGTGCTTCTCTTGCTTCTCTTTCTGCTTCTCATTCCGCTTCGGCTTCTCTTTCTGCTTCTGTTTCTCCTCCTTCTCCTTCTCCTACTTCTGCTTCTCCTTCAGCTTCTGTTTCTTCTGCTTCTCCTGCTTCTCCTTCTGCATCTCCTTCTGCTTGTGCTTGTCCTTATGCTTCTTCTTCTGCTTCTGCTTCTCCTTCTCCTCCTCCTTCTTTTGCTTCTCCTTTTGCTTCTGCTTCTTCTGCTTTTCCTGCTTCTCCTTCTGCTTCTGCTTCTTCTGCTTCTCCTGCTTCTCCTTATGCATCTTCTTCTGCTTCTGCTTCTCCTTCTCCTTCTTCTGCTTCTCCTTCTGATTCTCCTTCTGCTTCTTCTTCTTCTGCTTTACTTGCTTCTCTTTCTGCTTCTCCTTCTGCTTCTCCTTCTGTTTCTCCTTCTCCTTCTTGTTCTTCTGCTTTTCCTTCTGCTTCTCGTTCTGCTTCTGCTACAACTGCTACTGCTTCTACTTCTTCTGTTTCTTCTGCTTCTACTTCTGCTTTTGATTCTCTTTCTGCTTCTGCTTCTCCTTCAGCTTGTCATTCTGCTTCTCCAGATTCTGCTTCTTCTGCTTCTCCTGCTTCTCCTTTTGCTTCAGGTTCTGCTTCTGCTTCTTCGGATATCTTATGCTTCTGCTTCTCCTGCTTCTG
>NW_012321088.1:0-1660 GCF_000151885.1 Dipodomys ordii
TTCTGCTTCTGCTTCTCCTGCTGCTGCTTCTTCTGCTTCTCCTGCTTCTCTTTCTGCTTTTCCTTCTGTTTCTGCTTCTCCTTCTGCTTCTGCTTCTTCTCCTTCTTCTGTTTCTTCTGCTTCTGCTTCTCCTGCTTCTGCTTCTCCTGCTTCTCGTTCTGCTTCTCTTTCTGCTTCTCTTTCGGCTTCTCCTTCTTCTGCTTCTCCTTCTGCTTCTGCTTCTCCTTCTCCTGCTTCTGCCTCAATTTCTCCTTCTGCTTCTCATTCTGCTTCTGCGTCTTCTGTTTCTTCTGCTTCTCCTGCTTCTGCTTCTCCTGCTTCTCCTAATTCTCGTGCTGCTTCTCCTTCTGCGCCTCTTTCTGCTTCTGCTTATCCTTTTCCTTCTCCTACTCCTAATCCTTCTCTTTCGAATTCTCCGTCTTCTTCTTCTGCTTCTCATGTTGCTTTTGCTTCTGCTTATTCTACTATTTCTGTTTCTTCTGATTCTGCTTCAGATTGTGCTTCTTCTGTTTCTCCTTCTGCTTCAGATTCTGCTTCTGCTTCTTCGGCTTTTCCTGTTGCTTCTGCTTCTGCTTCTCCTGCTTCTTCTGGTTCTCCTGCTTCTCTTTCTGCTTCTCCTTCTGCTTCTGCTTTTCTTTATGCTTCTGCTCTTCTCCTTCTTCTGTTTGTTTTGCTTCTTCTTCTTCTTCTTCTTCTGCTTCTTCTGCTTCTACTTTTGCTTCTCCTTCTTCTCCTTCTCTTTCTCCTTTTGCTTCTGCTTCTTCTGCTTCTCCTGCTTCTCCTTCTGCATCTTCTTCTGCTTCTGCTTCTCCTTCTGCTGCTTCTTTTGCTTCTGCTTCTCCTTGTGCTTCTCCTTCTGCTTCTTCTGCTTCTCCTTCTGATTCTCCTTCTGCTTCTGCTTCTGTGTCTCCTTCTCCTTCTCGTTCTCCTGCTTTTCCTTCTGCTTCTCCTTCTGCTTCTGCTGCAACTGCTACTGCTTCTGTTTCTTCTGTTTCTTCTGCTTCTCCTTCTGCTTCTGATTCTCTTTCTGCTTCTTCTTCTCCTTCAGCTTGTCATTCTGGTTCTCCAGATTCTGCTTCTTCTGCTTCTCCTGCTTCTCCTTCTGCTTCAGGTTCTGCTTCTGCTTCTGCTTCTTCGTATTCTTCTGCTTCTTATGCTTCTACTGCTTCTTCTTCTGCTTCTGCTTCTTCTGCTTGTACTTCTCTTTCTGCTTCTGCTTCTCCCGCTTGTTTTTCTGCTTCTTCTACTGCTTCTCCTTCTGCTGCTTCTTCTACTTCTCCTTCTGCTTCTCTTTTTGCTTCTCTTTCTGCTTCTGCTTCTTCTGTTTCTCCTGCCTGAATTTCTGGTTCTACTTCTTCTGCTGCTTCTCCTTCTGCTTCTGCATCTACTTCTGCTTCTGTTTCTGCTTCTTCTGCTTCTTCTCTTTCGGCTTCTCCTGCTTCTGCATCTTGTGCTTCTCCTGCTTCTCTTTCTGCTTCTCATTTCGCTTCTGCTTCTCCTTCTGCTTCTGCTTCTCCTCCTTCTCCTTCTCCTACTTCTGCTTCTCCTTCATCTTCTGCTTCTTCTGCTTCTCCTGCTTCTCCTTCTGCATCTCCTTCTGCTTGTGCTTGTCCTTATGCTCTTTCTTCTGCTTCTGCTTCTCCTTCTGCTTCTGCCTCTG
>NW_012321089.1:0-1660 GCF_000151885.1 Dipodomys ordii
GCTTCTCCTTCTGCTGCTCTTTCTGCTTCTCCAGCTGCTTTTCCTTCTCCTTCTCCTCCATCTACTTCTCTTTCTGCTTCTCCTTCAGTTTCTCCTTCTCCTTCTCCTTCTCGTTATTCTGCTTTTCCTTCTGCTTCTCCTCCTGCTTCTGCATCTTCTGCTTCTTCTGCTACTGCCTCAGCTTCTTCTGTTTCTTCTGCTTCTCCTTCTGCATCTCCTTCTGCTTTTGCTTCTCTTTCTGCTTCTGCTTCTCCTTCTGCTTCTCCAGATTCTGCTTCTTCTGCTCCTCCTGCTTCTCCTTCTGCTTCAGGTTCTGCTTCTGCTTCTTCGGATTCTTATGCTTCTGCTTCTCCTGCTTCTCTTTTTGCTTTTCCTTCTGTTTCTGCTTCTCCTTCTGCTTCTGCTTCTTTTCCTTCTTCTGTTTCTTCTGCTTCTGCTTCTCCTGCTTCTGATTCTCCTGCTTCTCGTTCTGCTTCTCTTTCTGCTTCTCCTTCTCCTTCTTCTGCTTCTCCTTCTGCTTCTGCTTCTCCTTCTGCTTCTCCTTCTGCTTTTGCTTCAATTTCTCCTTCTGTTCTCATTCTGCTTCTGCGTCTTCTGTTTCTTCTGCTTCTCCTGCTTCTGCTTCTCCTGCTTCTCCTACTTCTCGTGCTGCTTTTCCTTCTGCTTCTCTTTCTGCTTCTGCTTATCCTTTTGCTTCTCCTACTCCTAAATCTTTCTCTCTCGCCTTCTCCGACTTCTTCTTCTTCTGCTTCTCTTGCTGCTTCTGCTTCTGCTTATTCTACTATTACTGTTTCTTCTGCTTCTGCTTCAGATTGTGCTTCTTCTGTTTTTCCCTCTGCTTCAGATTCTGCTTATGCTTCTTCGGCTTCTCCTGTTTCTTCTGCTTCTGCTTCTCCTGCTTCTTCTGCTTCTCCTGCTTCTCTTTCTGCTTCTCCTTCTGCTTGTGCTTCTCCTTCTGCTTCTGCTTCTGCTCTTCTCCTTCTTCTGTTCCTTTTGCTTCTGTTTCTTCTTCTTCTTCTTCTGTTTCTTCTGATTCTACTTCTGCTTCTCCTTCTTCTCCTCTTTCTGCTTCTACTTCTGCTTCTTCTGATTTTCCTGCTTCTCCTTCTTGTTCTGCTTCTGTTTCTGCTTCTCTTTCTGCTTCTGCTACTCCTTCTGCTGCTCCTTCTCCTTCTCCTTCTTCTGCTTCTCCCACTGCTTCTGCTTCTGCTTCTTTTGCTTATTCTTTTTCTTCTGCTTCTGCTTCTCCTGCTTCTGCTTCTTCTGCTTCTACTGCTTCTCCTTATTCTTCTCCTTATGCTTCCTCTTCTTCTTCTTCTTCTTCTTCTTCTTCTTCTTCTTCTTCTTCTTCTTCTTCTTCTTCTTCTTCTTCTTCTTCTTCTTCTTCTTCTTCTTCTTCTTCTTCTTCTTCTTCTTCTTCTTCTCTTTCTTCTGCTTCTGCTTTTCCGGCTTCTTCTGCTTCTACTGCTTCTCTTTCTGCTTCTCATTCTGCTTCTGCTTCTCCTTCTGCTTCTCCTATTGCTTCTGCTGCCCTTCCTTCTCCTTCACCTTCTCCTACTTCTGCTTCTCCTTCTGCTTCTGCTTCTTCTGCTTCTCCTGCTTCTCCTTCATGCATCTTCTGATTCTGCTTCTTCTTCTGCTTCTCTTCTGCTCTGCTTGA
>NW_012321090.1:0-1660 GCF_000151885.1 Dipodomys ordii
GGGGACACAGCGGGGTCACAGCGGGACACACCGGGAACACAGCCGGGACACAGCGGGACACAGCAGCGACACAGCGGAACACAGTTGGGGACACAGCGGGACACTCCCTGGGACTTAGGGGGACACAGTGTGGACACAGCGGAACACAGCGAAACACAGCAGTGACAAAGCGGCGACACAGCGGGACACATCGGGACACAGCGGGACACAGCAGGGGACAGAGGGGACACACCGGTGGACAACGGGGACACAGCAGGACAGCGCGGGGGTCACAGTGGGAAACAGCGGGGACACAGAGGGACACAGCGGGATACAGTGGGACAGAGCAGGGACACAGCGGGGACAAAGCGGGGGACACAGTGGGGGACACAGTGGTAAACAGCGGGGGACACAGCGGGACTCAGCTGGGGACACATCAAAGGACACAGCAGGTGACACAGCGGGGGAAACAGCGGGAAACAGCGGGGGACACAGCGAGGACACAGCAGGACACAGCGGGGTACACAGAGGCAGACACAGCGGTACACATTGGGACACAGAGGGGACACAGTGGCGGACACAGCAAGGACACAGCGGGACACAGAGAGATACACAGCGGGGACACAGTGTGGGACACTGTGGGACAGATCGGGGTATACAGCGAGGACACAGCGGGGACATAGTAGGACACTGTGGAACACAGTGGAACACAGCGGGGAAACAGAGGGACATAGCAGTTACACAACGAGGACACACCAGGAACACAGCGGGACACAGCGGGGACACAGCGGCAACACAGCGGGACCCAGCGGGGGACACAGCGGGGGACAGCGGGAACTCACATGCGGGCAGCGGGGACACAATGGGACACAGCAGGGAACATCGGGGACACAGCGGGACAAAGCGGGACACAGCGCGACACAGCGGGGACAAAGCAGGGACACAGCAGGTCACAGCGGGGACACAGTGGGGGACACAGCGAGGACACTCCGGGACACAGAGGGATACACAGAAAGGACACAGCGTGACACATGGGGACACAGCGGGACACAGCGGGTGACCCAGCGAGGACACAGCGGGACACAAATGGGGACACAGCAAGGACACAGCGGGACACAGCGGGAAAGAGCGGGACACAGCTGGGGACACACCCGGGGACACAGCGGGACACAGCAGGGGACACAGCGGGGACACACAGGGGACAGCAGGCACACAGCGGGACACAGCGGAACACCGCAGGACACAGCGGGACACAGCGGGGAACACAGCGGGACACACAGCGGGACACAGCGGGACACAGCGGGGAACACAGCATGGACACAGCGGGTCACAGCGGGGAAATAGTGGGGGACATAACGGGGGACACAGCGTGATACAGAAGGACACAGCGAGGACACAGCGGGACACAGGAGGATACAGCGGGGACACAGCGGGGACACAGCGGGGGACACAGTGGGACACAGCGGGGACACAGAGGGACTCAGCGGTTACACAGCGAGGACACACCAGGGACACAGCAGGACACAGTGGAGACACAGCGGGGACACAGCGGGACACAGCGAGGACATAGCGGGACACAGCGGGGAAACAGCGGGGGACAGCGTTGACACACCGGCAGACAGCGGGGACACAGCGGAACACAGCGGCACACAGCAGGACACAGTGGGGTACACAGTGGGAC
>NW_012321091.1:0-1660 GCF_000151885.1 Dipodomys ordii
CCAGCGGGGACAGAGCATGACTCAGTCGGACTCAGCGGGGACACAGCGGTGGACACAGCGAGCCACAGTGAGGGACCCAGCGATGACACAGCGGCACACAGCGGGGGACACAGCGAGGACTTCGCGGTTGACAGGAGTCCTGATACTACGGGTCTCAGTAATATCTCACAGTGTGGCAGCACCGGGGTTCCTGCGGGAAACAGTGATATGGTCACCACTGAGGGCAAACCGGGCCGACACAGGACACAGTGAGACACACTGGCACACAGCGTGGCCGTCCCTCGTCACCCACGAACCGCAGGGGATTACTCGACCAGACCCACGACCTCTGACCCGCCCCACAGCACCAAAATCCACAACCCTACCCTCGGAACAAAATAAAACAAATTGCTTGAATCTCACGCTGCCTTTTGTTTTGTAATTGACGCAATAGGCGAAGGGGAGGGATCTCATTTCTGTTGCTTGACGGGGGGGGAGGGGGGAGGGGTCGGGGGAATTGGAGAGGAGAGAAGAGGGGGCAGAGGGCATCTCAGTGTATCTGTGTGTGTGCGTGCGAGCATCTTTGAGGAAACTCAAAGATCGGACGCGACAGAGCACGTATGTAGTTCAGCCGGACCAATTCACCACGTCTCTGTCTCTTGTCTCTCTGTTTCTGTTTCTCTATTTCTCTCTCTGTGTCTCTCTTTGTCTCTGTCTGTCTGTCTGTCTGTCTGTCTGTCTGTCTGTCTCTCTCTCTCTCTCTCGTTTGAATTCTCTCTCCCGCCCGCCCGCCCGCCCGCACTCCCTCCCTCCTTTTCCTCTCGACTTGCCAGTCAATCCTGGGGCTTGAGCTACTGTACTGGCGCTCCAACACACAACGGTCCCACTCTGAGCCTGCCTGCCTGCCTGCCTGCCTATGCATGGGCCCCATACTCCAACGAGGCACATCATCATCCCCACCCCACCCCTTCTCTGAAAAGAAGGCAGTCTCTCTCGGGGCCAGCCAGCCTGGGCCGGTTTTCTCAGTCAGTCAGTGCGTGGTTTGTATGTTCTGTTTTTTCCCCCATGCATTTCATGACTTTCAACTGGAATTCCTATGACCACCGCTTTATGGTGTTTGTACGCCGTCCACCTTGTGGATGGGCTCGCCTCACGGGTGAAACCCTAGGACTTTATCTCACTCACTTCTGCTGTACCTGTCACCGATCCGGTGTTGGGTATCGATAGTTCTGACATACACATACTTTTAGGTTGATATGATTTGTATTATCATTCTTTGCTTTTCCTCTGAGGAAGCCTTGATAACGGGGAGGGGGGAGGCTCAAACTCATGATCCTCCTGCCTCAACCTCCCAAGTGTTAGAATTTCAGACGTGCCCACATCCAGCTCCCCAGATCTTCCTAGGCAGCACAAGTCAGTTCTTTAGAAGGAGGTCTCTTGATTTGGGTTTGTTTGGTGGTTTCACAAAATATGAAGCCAGGCATGGTGGTGCATGCCCATAATCCCAGGAACCCAGAGGTGGTGGGAGGAATTCATCACTAAGACAACTGAAGTGGAAGCTGGGTGCTTGTGACTCATGCCTGTTATCCTAGCTACTCGGGAGGATGAGATCTGAGGATCATGGTTCAAAACTAACCTGGGCAGGAAAGTCCTTGAGACATATAGCTCCAATGAACCACCA
>NW_012321092.1:0-1660 GCF_000151885.1 Dipodomys ordii
TGCGAGGACACAGCGGGAAACAGCAAGACACAGCATGTGACCCAGCGGGGACCCAGCAGTGGACACAGCGGGACACAGCGGGGGACAAAGCAGGACACCACGGAACACAGCAGGACACAGCGTGAAACAGCGGTGAGCCTGCGGGGACACAGCGGTACACAGCGGGGGAACCAGCAGGACCCAGCGGGACCCAGCGGGACACAGCGGGGGAAACAGCCGGACACAGCAGGGACACAGCGGGGACACAGCGGGACCCAGCAGGACACAGCGGGGGACACAGCGGGACACAGCGGGACACAGCGGGGGACACAGCAGGGATACAGTGGGACACAGTAGGACACAGCGTGGGACAAAGCGGGAGACAGCGGAGGACACAGCGAGGACACAGCTGGACACAGCGGGGACACAGAGGGGACTCAGCAGGGGACATAGAGGGGAAAAAGCGGGACACCACGGGACACAGTAGGACACAGCGGGACACAGCGGGGACACTGCGGACACATCTGGGGGACACAGCGGTGGACAGCGGGGGAAAGAGAAGGGACACAGCGGGACACAGAGGGGACACAGCTGGACACAGAAGGGTACACAGCGGGGCACAGCGGACACACAACGGGGACAGAGCTGGACACAGAGGGACACTGATGGGACAGAGCGTGACACAGCGGGACACAGCGGGACACAGCAGGGGACTCAGCGGGACACAGCGGGGGACACAGCGAGTGACACAGCGGGGGACACAGCGGGACACAGTGGGGAACACAGAGAGAGACACAGCAGGACCCAGCGAGACACAGCGTCGATACAGCAGGGACACAGCGGGGTACACAGCTGTTGACACAACGGGACACAGTTGGGTACACAGCGGGACACAGTGGGACACATCGGGGCACAGAGGGGACAAAACGGGAGACACAGTGGGGAACAGAGCAGGACACAGCGGGGGACACAGAAAGGACACAGTGGGGACACAGCGAGACTCAGCTGGGGACACAGCGGGGGACAAAGCGGGCCACCACGGGACACAGTGGGACACAGCGGGACACAGCGGGGTCACTGCGGGACACAGTGGGGGACAAAGCGGGACACAGCGGGACACAGAGGGGACGCAGCAGGACACAGCGGGACACAGCGGGACACGGCGGGGGACACAGCGGGACACAGAGGGGGACACAGCGAGGACACAGCGGGACACAGAGGGACACAGCGGGGGACAGAGCGAGGACACAGTGGGGGACAAAGTGGGGGAAACAGCTGGACACAGCGGGGAACACAGCGAGGACACATCGGGACCCAGCGGGACACAGCGTCTATACAGCGGAGACACAGCGTTACTCAGCATGGTACAAAGCTGTGGACACAACGGGACACAGTGGGGGCACAGCGGTACAGAGCGGGATGCAGTGGGACTCAGCGGGACACAGCGGGACACAGCGGGGACAGAGCGGGACACAGTCGGACACAGCGGGACACAGCGGGGGACACAGCGGGAGACAAAGAGGGACACCTCGGAACACAGCGGGACACAGCAGGAAACAGCATTGACACTGCGGGGACACAGTGGGACACAGCGGGACACAGAGGGGGACAGAGCAGGACACACTGGGGGACACAGCCGGACACAGCAGGGAAAACAGTGGGGGACACAGCTGGGACACAG